>NC_052107.1:4308140-4343206 GCF_012273895.1 Zerene cesonia
TTTTGTTAAAGTTATTATTGTCGAAATTAAGTTCCTGATGTTTTTTCAAGATTATTTGCAGCACATATAGTTGCCTTAAGGACAAGGAATCGAGTTGTATTAGCATACATTCAAACGTGCGTGAATGTGTAGTGTGCACCTGTGTGTGTGCGTGTGTTTGAGAATAATATACTTAATTTAAACTAAATTAGTTTCAACGTGGATTTGTCCACATCATTTTTAATACAATATACTAGCTGCTCCCCGCCGTTTCGGAGTTTTCGCTCGTAGGAATATCGGGATAAAAAGTTGCCTATATATTATTCCAGTTGTCCAGCTATCTAAGTACCAAATTTCATTCAAACGGTTAAGTAGTTTTTGCCTGAAAGAGTAGCAAACATACACATACACATACATCCATCCTCACTAACTTTCGCGTTTATAATATTAGTAGGATTAAGTCTTCATAGTTACTTAGATTTTTAACATACATGTGATGAAGTTTACATTGGTATGTAAACTGTCTCAGTATTTTTGGTACAACAAAAATCCTGCTATTATCAATTCAAAGTATTAAAAGTATTCAAGGCTATATCAGAGATAAGCCCCAGACGTAGTCAGCGCGGAACTCTGAACAAGATGGACGGGTTCCGTCAGTGGCCTTTACCGTTCACGTTAAAATTATATCAATTATGTATGTACACAATAAACAATTTGGCTTGTGATTATATTCTTAAATTGCATATACAAGTAATTATCACAAAAACGGAAACTCGACTACATAAAAAGAATTTGATCTTAAAACCACCGCGGTCATTTTATTTATACATTATTCCTAAATACAAATATGTAATATTAAAAATGCCAGTATTTTTCCACAAAAAATGTATGTATTTTGAGCAGATTTTAGGTTTATATTTTTTGTACCATAGTTTAATTCTTCCGGATCTTTCTTAAACCTACATATTTCAATAGAATTGTGTGAAATATATAGAAAAAGCGTTGTACGACAATTTTAAATCGTGCACAAAGTTTCCACTGTTTTATAGAACTTTTATTAAACCTTCGATTTATAAGTACATCGGTGGATTCGAGTTATAAATCGGTAGCGATGAAAGCCACAAAGACATTTGCAATTTAATGGGCATATTATCATAATCGATGGACGATATTGCTTTGCTATCGTTTTTCTTTTCTTCCTTCGCATTATCCATTATTCTAGTGATGATCACGTTTAATTTCTAACAGATGAATTGTTATTGATAGATCTTTCTAAATAATGGAACATTATAAGAAAATAACTCGGGTGCAAGTACTATTTACTATAAAAAGTCTATGAAATAGTAATATAGTACTCGTAATATAGTAATGTAGTAATTAATATATACTCATTATTTTACACTTAAATAGATTTATAAAAATTATAAACCCTTAGCTTGTTAACATTTTAACCAACTTCAAAAAGAGGATGTTAGTCAATTCGACCTTTCGCCTACTTCTGCATTAACAGTAGCCAGCTTTTGTCGGTCACATGAATACAGTTCAATGTGACTCAATGTTCAGTTCGTGTAAGACAAAAGTGTACTTTATTGTTGTGTTTTTTTTTTATTTACATTGAAATAAAAAAAACATTAACCGCCTAAAATGTCAGAAAAAAAGTAAAACATCTCGACTTTGCTTTAGAACAGTATATAAAGTTGTTAGCTGAAAGTTTTATGATAAATTTAACGCAAAACGCGGTTAGGGTCAGAGATACAAGTAGCTGATACTTCAACCTCCAGCACTTAGCGTTTTCATTCGTATTTTTAATTAGCTCTTGCATAATAAATGGATATGGGATATACCTCTATAAATACGGTATATAAACAAATGCTAATATTTGATGTATTAATGTGTTTTTAATAAAATCTGAAACATTACAACAAGTAAGGTTTTGGGTTCGAATTACTGATAAACGTTTAGGCTACCAGCTGAGCTAAGGAGACTGACAATGCGTAAAAAATCGCGAGAGATAGAGCTTCCTTTCGTATAGGGCAATTTTTCCAAATTTAAGGCACTTTTCGTTACCCACGGCCATTAACTTATCTGATGATATTTGAAGTTAGCATCGAAATCTATTCAGCTGATAATCATTCCAAAAACTCACAAGTCTGTTGGTAATTAGAGACCTAAATAAATCAACGCTTCGTTTCGCGTAACCGGGATAACAAAAATTTAAAATAATTTCAGCGAAAACAGTCGTCGTGAAGGAGTAATTTTTCATTCGCACACTTCAAAGGACATTAGTCTTTGATCGAAAATAGAAAGGAAAGAAATTTATTACCTGCTGTATTTATCGTGTCTACATACCCACTGAAAGCTTTTTATTTTGCTTTTAGTGAGAATGGAAAATATTTATGTTCGTCACGGTCTTATAAATGAAATATGGCTACTACCAAATTCATAGTAATTGAATGTAAAACAAATGTTTACCCTGTTTTAATATTCTGACAGGACTGTTCAAAAAACCTGTCTTCATCGACAGTAATACCTTAGATATTAAAGTTTTATAACGGATTTTAAACGCCATTTGTTCATTTAATTGTTTTTAGAGCACTTTAGAAAGAAAGTTATTGCGGTAAATCGGCCTTAATATCTGTTAACAAATGTTTTATTAACTCTATACTCGCGAAGAATTTAAAAACAATAAAAAACTATGCGACTGCCTTTTATATAATTTTCTCACATTTTCCAACAGATATTACAAAGTGAAATTTTGTGAAGTTGGATTAATGAACGTTTGTGACTCTTTGACGCAAGACCATCTCACAATATTTTGAAAATTTGCTACAGGAGTAGATAGAGAAAAAAACTGCATTTAACCAGGAACCACGCGAGCGAAGTCTAGGGCTCCAGCTATACGTTGAGTTGATGTTCAATAGAAGGAACCATTCAACATCCAGTGTGTTTATGCAATCAAACAAACTTCACATAGTTTCAAATAAAGCCGTTTGCTTAAGTCTGAGGAAGGAAATAGACACTGGTATTTATTCGCCTGATATGAACAAACAAAGCTCCCCCCCACTTTAAAAGCAATTTGAGTATATATACATATTATTTTAAAACAATAACCGAAGACATGTTTGGTATTTTTTTATTAGTGTTGTGTTTTTTCTCTCTATTCCCTTATGACTAAAAAATTTTAACCGTCCTTCCAAATACAAAATTATGATGTGTAAAGGGATTTTCATAGTATGGATATTAAAACAATCTATATAAAATATGCTAGAACGCTTAAATCGAATACAAAGATATAGTCTAGAAATTGTTATGATGGGTGCAATAAAAGCAAAAAATATTCATAGTTTGTTGCATTTAATTAATTTGAAAAATATAATTTGCTATACTTACACCAATTATGGATAAATATACAATATATAATAAATAACACTGTAGCTCAGAGGATAGTCTGCAATGATGTCACATACTATGATTGGAATTTGGTTTTGTATGGATGTTGTCAATAATCTAGTATGACTGGCACCCATCCTGTGTACCCAAAATGTACCTACACCCAAATTATCGTTCCTCCAAACTTATTTCATACCCGTCCCTATCTCTTAACATAATAGAAAATGTACTATTTATTTTAGGTATATTGCTATCTTCACGTTCACCAACGACTTTATACCGTCGTACAATTTCAACAAGCGCTACTTTAATCACTATAAATGCAAATTGATATCCTGAAACAATACATTAGGATTAAAAACTTTACGAGAGCATAGTTTAGCCATTCCACTGGATATTTATAATATATCCTACTTTAAATGCATATTAATACAAATACATTTTATATTTAGCACCCAAAAAGTATGAGTAAAAATAAATTTAAACTTTATCAAATTTAAACTGGTCAGATATTACGTACATTATGATTTGAACCAATTTAAATATCTCATAATAAAAGCAGTCGTGGCTCAGTGGTGAGAACCTCGGACTTCAAAATCGATAAGTTGGGGTTCGAAAGTTCGACGACATGTGACATCTGCCAACCCGCACTTGGCCGGCGTGGTGGATTATGACCTGAACTCTCATAGGAGGCCTGTGTCTCAGCAGTGGGAACATATATGGACTGATGATGGTGAATTATCTCATACTCACCAACGCAATTCCGTGGTCCAAGACTAAAAGTCGTTAATAAATTTGTGTTAGGGGAAAGAAATCTGTCAGGGTCAAAACAATTTGCATTCGGTCCCCAATAGTTAGGGTCTCGGTTGACTCCCCAAATGAAAATGATAATTCCAGTTTTGTTAGGCAGAGTTGTTCCCGACGCTGCAATAAATATTTATTAATACACGAAATGATTTTAACATGAATTTAATCCGTCACAATCGATTTTTTACATACACATACATATTTTTAAATGTATGTAAAATGTCGAATACGCTTTGACATGAATTGGGCCAGCTCGTACCGGGAGAGTTACTATACCACAACAGAAGATCGTCGTGAAATAGTAGCATACGAATGTAACTGTATACTGTTCGGTGAGTGGGGGAGCCGGAAGCCCGTATCAGTGTCCTCACCCTTTCTAATCCTTTCTTTTATTTCACTCGTCAATCATTTTTCTTTGCCTTTCTATTTAAAATCGGCAATTGATTTCTAAAGGCGTGACGTCAAAAAAAAAGTGGTGGCTCAGTTGTAAGATCCTCGGACTTCAAAATTGATAAGTTCGAGACCGGGCGAGCGTGCAGGAAATAAATTGATTTTCAATCTATATGCACATATGGATAACATCACACCTGCTTAAAGCGGTGAAGGAAAACATCATGCAGCGAACACGTGAAACCGGCATGTTCAAGAATCAAAAGTTCGACGACATGTGACATCAGCCAACCTGCACTTGGCCAGCGTGGTGAATTATGGCCTGAACCCTCATAGGAGGCCTGTGTCCCAGCAGTGGGAACATGGGCTGATGATGATGATTATGATGATGAGGTCTACAAACGACCTTATCCTCTGCAAATGTTCAAGGGTGGTGATAGCGCTTACCAGCAGGCAGACGTTGATGCTTATAATGCTGTTTTTATTTTTTATGGGATCCAGCCGCTGTTTTTCTCCAAATTTAATATCAGCTTTAATTTATCTTACTGATACTCAGAATAAGTTTCCATGTTTGCTGTGCATATTTTAGAAGTAGGATTTGTAATTTTATTAGATTTCAATAAAATCATTTACAAATAAAGACATACTTACGCAATGTTATCTCCTTTTTAGTTTTCCTCACAATTATTGGAACTGGTGGATAAAGCCGTAGCGATTCTTTTACCACTCTGTTCATATATTTGAGCTCTTTTAAGTCATTCTTGTGCAAGGGTCGATCCGAATCACCAAGAACACTTATTAACCTGATGATGCAATTTATTTCACGTTAGTACATGCTTTAGTAATGCCTCATTTAAGAATTTAAAGTACTAGTGGTTAGGTTCGCTACTTTCTGAAATTGTTTTCGATAGCCTATTTGACACATGGACAGATAATTTTATATAGTGCCGATCATTTCATCTGCCAGATAAACTAAGCAGAACACATCCAGAAGTAGCGAAACCGGTTATTGTCATGATCTTACTCCGCGTAAATTTTCTCTTGGACCTCTGGATATTTTCCAAACAGTTTCAATGTATTGCAAATGGCAATTGCAGACGTATCGGTCCCAGCTAGTAAAAACAATGAAATTTCGTCTCGTATTTCGACGTCTGTTAGTCCACTTCCATCATTGGACTTCCCTTCTAAGAGATGGTCAAGGAAACATTGTGTTTTATTTGCACCTGAAAAAAAATGTGTATAAACAAATTAATCTTGGCTCGTCCACTTTATGTATGAAAATATATGTTATGGTATTTATTTTATTAACTTATTATATATTATATATATACTTATTATATTAACTTATTAAAAGTTATGTTCAAATTTTTTATCACTTTTTTCTTAGTACAATTTTTTGTATTTGCAGCATTGTTTTTATTTATTTTTAAAAACATTGCCTTTTTTATTAATATTTAAAACCCAAATATTTTATACTATGTCAAAAAAATATGATTCAAAGTCAAGTAAGGTCAAAAAAATTCAGTGGTCTTACAAATTGTGAGACGGCAATACAATGAGAAATTAAACTAAATTTACATGATGACGTTCCTAGTCTACTTTGATACCAGAAATAAATTAAACATATCCGATAGTTAGTCAAAAAGTATTAATTTTAGTTTTTATGATTTTATACTAACTGACCGACACCACCCGACTCTGTAATACATGATGATCCATTTATTTCCATTTTATGTATTATTTATTTGTAAACAAAATATAAATTTTTTTACAGCAACAAAATACTACTATGACCTGGCAGTGTTTTCATTTAATGTGATATTGACGTCTCCACCCAGTATTAATATTTAGTAGAAGTCTTTGAATTTTAATACAAACCTGGATTGCATATATCATCTGATTGACAAATTTCATCCCGTTTGTTCTTTAATATCTAAAAATAAACAATAAATTATATTTTTGAATCTCAGGTTGTCGGTTGTGTGTTGAATGTTTAGAAACATTAAGTACCTTTAATATTTTTTTTTATTCAACCAATCGATGGGACAAACATAAAATGCATTCAATCGATGGGACAAACATATATTGCAACAGCTTTAATAATAAACTTAACAACTAAACAGATTAGGCACAATTAAGCGATTTTCATCAGATTTTCATTTCATTATCCCACGATTCATTGAATAAGATCAAATAATCCGACCGATTTCCCATCCGTGCAATTCAAGGCTAAAACAGTTGATAGCTGGCTCTACTAAAATTACGCCTCTTCAATAATCACCAATTCGATTGCCTCCCAACGCCTACGGCAGGAAATCAACGTTGTCGCAACTAAATTTGCATCGACTATCTGCAATCATGTGCTTTAACAATATTGAAAACTGAACACAGTTCCGCCGTAGTTTGAGGATATTTTCAGATGATTAAAACTATTTAAAACTGTTTTTAACTCGCGTTACTTCTTTAACATAGATACTATTTTAATGCCCTCAAATCGTGAAATGCATTGATACATATAAAGCATGTTGAAGCGTTTTTCTGAGTAATAGCATATCTATCTACAGCATGCCATTCTCGATCTCACTGTTGGTTATCATTATCCTCAGAAACAGCTGGACTGATTTTTTTTTTTTTAATTTCTCTAGAATAGGTTACGAACAATTTTTATATCCCTAAGTGATAAGAGTGAGGCAGAACAACGTTTACCGTCTCAGCCACTTTTTTCATTGAAAAATCTCCCTCGGTTTGGGTCGCGGCACGCTGAGACAATTTCGTTAATTTTTTTTTTAAACAATAGCGTAAAATGTATTTCATGAATTTAGTATATTTAACAAATACAAAGCTAAGTATATTTCAAAAACCCACGATCATCGCCTTACCGTTCACGGGTGGCCTAGCACTCAAGACAAGGAGTCGCTTCGGTAAGGCGAACCCTGTGGCGTCTGTCAAATCTATAAACTTATATAAGCCTGTTCAAAAAAGAAAACTAACAAGGCAAATCATATTCCAATAAAATGAATCCGCTATAAATTGATAAAACTAAGTTATGACGATTCAAAAGTGCTTCTAAAAAAGTCTAATTGGATAAATAAAAGTTTGAGTTTAGAGTTTGAGTAATGTATACTTACTTCATCGGTTAAACCATACAAAATTCCTATGGATTTTTTGTATTCAGCGTATTGCGAAGTGCGACGGTACAGCCAATCGGGCCACAGCCAAAGGTGAACCATTCTGTTCGTTAATAATTTAAATATATCCAATACAGCCTTAATTACAGGCACGTCTGAATCCTGCAGTGATAGTTTTAAGCCTAGCGCTGTAGCTGAAATCATTAATAGTTATTTTGAACCAAAAAACGCCCTCAAATTCTCAGAACTAGAACAAATTTAAATGGAATCACACGAAAGGCATCAATTTAAGCAGTAAAATCATAAAAATATATTAAAAAAACTACTTTCAATGATGAAGTTACGACTGTGGAAGGTGAGCACAAATCGGCACGATTTGAGCCAGCTCGAACAGGGGGAACCCCCACAGAAGATCGGCGCGAAATAGTAGCATGAGAATACTACTGTGTTTATATATATATAGTTTCCTATATAGTTTAGTTTATATAGTTTCCTTACATTACTCAGTCGGTTCTTTCCCCTCACTACTTGCATTCCCTTCGTTATCCGTTATTTTTTCAAGTTGACATGTTATCTCATAGGCATAAGCCCTCTGCAAAAGTTCATGGCAGGTTCGCAGGTTCATGACACCTACGATCACCCGATAGCGACCCCCCAGATATAAATGTATAAATTGTATTTTTGTTTACCTAAATATATAATATAAAATAATCCAACAACATACAACTGACAACATTCATGAACTTTTAATTATAACTTAGTTAAAAGATTCACAAAGTCAACTTTAATTTTCACGAAGAAAATGAAAGTTGTTCAAAGCCCTCATTAATTAGTAACATTAGGTACACAAATTTAAAACCTATCTTACAATTTTTTTATCAAACATACAAATGCAGCAATTCTTGAAAACAGAAAGCTTTTATACAGTTACATACCAGCTTACCTTACCATAGAGCCAAGACTAATTGTTATCAATAAAACATTGAAATATTGCTTATTGTGTATTTTATTTAAAGTGTACCTTAGTCTTCCTGTATAATTCTAAACAACTGCAATACAGTTATACGTGTTAAATAGGGTATTATATATAGTTTATTGAAATAATAATTTGTCTGGACAATAATTTATAAATAACAAAGTAGTGTATGTTTCATTCTGACACAGGCCTTTCTATATTTATAAATCAACAAAGGTAGTTTTGAAAACAGTAAAATTCACTATTTTACTTAACGAAGATTTCAGGCTTTAAAGAAATTGGATGGTTAAGCTGAGTTGACAACATTGCAGCTTATAGCTGGTAATATTGATTAATTACTGCACGGTATTCTCTTCATAATATATTCACACCGTAAGTGCGTCTAATGCATTGACTCATATGATAAACATAAAGCATTGAATTTATCCGGTGGGAATTGTATGAATGCATAATCGCTTAGTGTAACGGATAAATTGTTTTAAAATATGCTTCTATTGACAATTAATTTTTTTTTTTCAGTGTCAGGTAAAAACCACCAAAATGCACAACATTGTGGATGTTTAATCTTTCATAAGTTTAAATTAACATTCTTTAAATTTAATTTATGTAGTAACATACCGAATCCTACTTCCTACTAATATTATAAATACGAAAGTTTGTTAGGATGTGTGTGTGTTTGTTGCTCTTTCACGCAAAAACTACAGAACCGATTGCAATGAAATGGAGAACTGGAATAACATATAGGCAACTTTTTATCCCGATATTCCTACGAGATACGGAGTTACGCGGGTGAAACCGCAGGGCGCAGCTAGTAAAATTATTAAGATACCAACACTGAACTAGAGGACTAATGATTCGCTTTTCAAAAGATTTTTAAGATTTAATGGGCTAAGCAGTCCTATGTTGCCTATGTTGCTATTGTAGTATTGCTAATTATAGAAATGTGATTAATTTATTCAAATAAATGTGGTTAAGAATTAAATAATTTCTAAAGTGTGCATAATATATACCTGAGAGATATAAGTTCTTGTATTTCATCCTCATTTATAAAATTGTCTCATTGATTTAAAATGTTGTAAATAGAGTATTTGCTTAATCATTTATTGAACAACCTTTGTTCTCGAAGCAAAGATAGATTAAACGACTGAATGATATCTCTTTGTATCAATCTCTGTTACTAATGTACCGAATAATTAATCACAATCTTTTCATTCTTTATTTAAATACTGTAAGCTTATTCTATTCTTTTGTTGCATTATGTTGTTGCATTATGCTTTTTATAGTTTTGATTGATCCGAAACGACAAGTATCACTACAGAAACATTTTAATGTATTTTAGTTGCAATTTGTACATGTTATTTTATCGTTCATAGCTTATAGATTGTATATATTACATATTATTTTATCGTTCATAGCTTATAGATTATTTATCCTTTAATTGTTTTTGTGGGGAATGCCCAATACAGCAGTAAAAGGCACTAGGCTATATTGGACTCCAATTGAAAACCATGCAGTACCGCTAAACACGATTGTGTCCGTTCCAAGCTGAAGCAGTGTCGCGAGTGTTGTTTGAACCACGTCGGCAGCAGTCATACACTTCTTTATTATTACTTTAATAGCAGAATATCTAATTACTTACCACACAAAGAGCTCAAGGTGTACGTGCTTACGTATTTCCAAATGCTAAACGGCCCATTGCCGATCCGGTTATCCAGGGATAACTTCTTAACCAATTCGAGACTTTCATCCGATACCATATCCATGTAGCTAAATATCGTTTTTGGACTAAATGTAGGTGCTAGGATTTTTCTCCGGTATATCCACTGTGACACTGAAATTTCAAAAGGTATTTACTTTAAGTGCAATATGGATGATCTTTAAAAAAAATTCAAAACTTTTTTATCACAGCGGGTAACCGAGGAGGTGGATTGCCTGGTTGTAAGCGTTTACCTCCACTTACGAACATTTGCAGAGGTAGAATTATGAAAATAAATTGATAATATATAACAAAGAAACAAAAAATAATTATTACTCAATTAATTTTTTTTTTTTTTTTTTATGTCAAGCGGGCAGCTGAGCGGGTGGTTCGCCTGATGGTAAGCGCCATGATTATTCGCAGAGGCTCAGACCTCTGAGAATGCGCTGCCCGCTTTTATGGGGTAAGGGAAAAAGGAAAGTATTAACGACTGGAAAGAAGGAATGGACTAGGACGGGTGAGGAAAAGGAAACGGGCCTCCGGCTCCCCCACTCACCGTACGAAACACAGTGGCATGCCACTATTTTACGCCGGTTTTCTGTGGGGGTGTGGTACTTCCCCGGTGCCAGCTGGCCCAATTCGTGCCGAAGCGTGCTCGACTCTCACAATAAAAAATTCCAAAATTAATAATTACGTAATGCCTTATTTTTATTAATTACATCTTTCAATTTATAATTAAACGTTTAAAGAATAAAAGTTCTAAAAAAAATTCTAATTGAATATCATTGACAACAGTAATTAGGTAAATGTAAAAATGGGATTACCTGGTGCAAAAGCACTAGCATTTCCAACGATGGACTTCAAAAAGGTCACTAAATCCTCCTTCTCTAGGCAATTCTTTAACACGAACTCTGTGTCCTCGGGATTGGTTAACCCTAAAATATTATCATCTGATTATTCAATGATTATATTTAATAGATCATTATTTTATAAGCATGGTGCTAAAGTGCACTTTGATTAAAATTCAGAAATCATTTTATAATTATTTATGAACATTAATATAAAAGATGATGACACGATATTAAAACGGCTTTTGAACTTTCATTAACTTAACTTTACAATAATAACTGACATCTATATTATAGTAATAATAAATTGAATGAGCAATGAAGTTATTTCATTTATTTTATAAGTAAATCAAATAAGATCAACATAAACACATTGTAATGATCAATAATAAAATAGTTCAATCGATTTGAAAACCTATGGTTTTGATCGGTTGTAATATTGTTAATTCCGCATTCATGGAAAATGAAAGATCTGCACGAAGCCCTGGTTTATGAATCGCTTTCACACTTCGTAGTTTAATAGATTACTAGCTGCGCCCCGCGTTTTCACCCGTGCAAGTCCGTATCCCGTAGGAATATCGGGATTAGAAGTTGCCTATATGTTATTCCAGTTGTCCAGCTATCTACGTACCAAATTTCATTGCTATCGGTTTAGTAGTTTATGCGCGAAAGAGCAACAAACACACACACATCCTTACAAACTTTTGCATTTATAATGTTAGTAGGATTATAATTATTTTTGTTTTTGAGTTCGCTTCTAAATAGCAATGTACAGAACTTCATTTTCCTAAGAATCGTGATTCTTGCTTCTAATTAACCTAAGTAGGTATAATTAAATTGTATTTCTAAGAGACTTACCTACATAAAGTCTAGGTCCAGTCCACAATCTGAGGATCCCACCATTTTTGAATGCAAATGTACAACACTTTGACATAATATCAAAAATAACTGAAAGAAACGCACACATTTTAGTAATGATTTATCGACATTTTGTATTCAAGTACTTAGGACATTAATACACTAGACGTATCACTTTTTATTTATAACTATTAACTCACATATTATGATAATTAAATAACTTACAATCCGAAGTATTATGCGCAAACTGAAATGCGCCCATGAATAAAAATAATCCTGGGAAAGCCGGTATCCTTGCCGCTAACTCATTTAACTTTCGCCTCTTGTATCTGAACCAGAAGTACCATAATATCACTAACACACTCAGAGCTCGAAACATATCAACCTAACCCAATTTAAGATTATGCTCGTATGAGCTTAGATTTAGAAATAATGCTTTAATGAACACTTCATATTTATTATGTGCATACATGTTGGTTTTTGGCAAGAGATACACCTATTTATGAAAACTGGTTTCGATCAAGTATTTTTTTATGTTCGCTCGAGCAACGGTCGGTTGATTTTTGCATAAATCTACATGCTGCCAAAATACGGTAATGTAGTTACATCACTTCACTACAATTGGATAGATTTGTCGTTTTTATTTTTATTGTATGTATTAAAAAGTATTTACCTAACCAGGTATGGAATAATTCAACATAAAGCTTTATTTAACGCTTGGAAGTTTATCAATTAACGCCTATTTATAGGATTTATTTTCAACCCAACGACGGGCGTTTTCAACCCAGAGAGCGTGGTTACGGTAAATAAATGATTTAATATCACCTAAAATCTAACAAAACAAAAAAATTAACTGAAAGTTCTGAAACGATGTTTAACACAAATAATTAAAACAAAAACGGTTGATAATCATTTTAACATAACTTTTCAACTAAAATAAAAAAAAAAACTACATGTTATCATAGCATCTAAATAAGTGATTATTGGAATACAAAAATTTGTACTTTTTCAAAAAAATTTTTAATTACATGTTTTTTTTTATAATTAATACGATACTTTCGACAAAAAGGTTAAAACTTTAAACTTCAAACAATAAACCTTTATGAGTGAAAAACGATCTGAGCAAAACAAATAATACGGAAGTATTTGCTGTGTTTACTTCAGCGTAAAATATCGTTTCGTATCAAAATTCAGACTCACCGTGATATCCACGTTGAAATCCATTAATGGCTGCAAATTGGATTGGAAATATTTCGCATATTACACATTCAAATAGCGATACACGCGTAAGTTCTATACTAATAATTTAAAGCTGAAAAGTTGATTAAACGCGCTATATCAGGAACTACCGAACCGATTTCGAAAACTCTTCTATATACCATGTATAACATGAGCGAAGCCGGGGCGGACTGCTGTCTTATATAATTGTAACGAAAGTAGAAAAACTGAAAAAAGTAAATTTAATAAACAAACCATTTTCATTTGCTTTTTATATAAAAATGCATATATGAAAGCTATTTTGTTGATATTATCAATTACTTTCCCCATAAAAGGGTTTAATAAAGTACATGTTAAATTTCTTTGCCTTATACTCTTCTATCGCAAGTTGGAAAATGGTAAGATACACGACATTACCATGTATCTATCCTACTAATATTAAAGTTGGTTTGGATGGCTCTTCATGAAAAAACACGTCATCGAATCTGTATGAAATTTGGCACAGATGTATATTATATTCTGGATTAGCACGCAATGCTATGTAATAAATTCAGCATTTCCTTCATATAAAAGCGGTTACAGCTATAAAACTATACAATATAGCCAAGGTATAACCTAGTGGGGTATGGTGCAGATGATGAACATCTGTTTCACTGACCGATTTATTAAACAAGTAGGTAATCAGCCTTCTATGTTGCGCCAATCCGAGTCTTTTCTTTGTGATTCCCCGACGGGAACAAGCGGTCAAAACAATGGTAATAGTTCCGCTAACAGAAGACACGATAACAGCTAAATAAGTGTCGAATTTTCTAAACTCTAAACAATGACCTTCGACTAGACATCTAGGGAGTCATAAATTGAATAAAATGAATATATCTATTATTTATCAGGTGTCACGTCACGTCACGTCTCAATGTATTGATTAAAACTCAACCAAATAATAACTTATTTACGAGTAAAATACAAACATAAACGAAAGGGCCTGAAATTTTACCCTCCTGTCCAATCACTGTTCGTTGTGTTTGCTCACATAAAAGGCTCTATTTTACGAGTTTGCCCAATAAACCGATGTCAATACGACTTATTTGTTTAGGAAGCCAATAAATCGAAGACCAAAGATTTTTCTAGACCACTTCACACGCGTTTGGTTGGTGGAACTGAAAGTTTAATTGATTTTACTTCGTTTCAAATCAAGTGCGGCATTTGATTTTGGACTATATTAAATACTAGCGGTCCGCCCTGGCTTTGCCCGTGGTACATATATAGCCTAAAGACTTCCTCAATAAATGGGCTATTTAAAACTGAAAGAATTTTTCAAAAGGAACCAATAGTTCCTGGATTAGCGACTTCAAAAAAACAAATAAGCAAACTCTTCATCAGCTTTATAGTACTAATAGAAATTTCCTTTATATAATATTTATTATTTAAATTTTTCATCAGTCCATATACGATCCCATTGCAGGGACTCGGGCCTCCTATGAGGGTTCAAGCCATAATACACCAATCTGGCCAAGTGCGGGTTGGCAGATGTCACATGTCGTCGAACTTTTTAATTCTTGGACATGCCGGTTTCTTCACGATGTTTTCCTTCACCGTTTTAAGCAATGATGATGTTATCCACATGTGCAGATAAATTGAAAAATCTATTTTTTTCCTGCACGCTCGCCCGGTCTCGAACCCTGACCCTGACCCTGTCCGAGGTTCTCACCAGTGAGCCACCACTACTTTTAAATGCACAGATTAATTACACGTAATATAATTGTGTCGTATTAATACTCATTGACTTTATTACTGGTAATATTGCATAATATTTTGCGCTTGCGATAATTTATGTTATTATATGAGCTGAAACATTATTACATACTCATGCTTTGCTATGAGTTAAATACATAATATGAATATAATTACTAAGATGTTTTTGTATGCGAACTACTGGGACTGTTAATTAAATCTCTGAAAATTGTTATGCAATATTTAAAATTACATATAACATAAGATATCTTAATACTCGTAAAGTTTAGTGTCAGTCTATGCTTTCTTTTTCTAACTTTATCATCTCATAGCATCAAGCACATTTTCTGTTACGTTCGAGTCCCACGTAACTAAGGGTGAACCTTGAGGTAATCCGATCGCAATGCCATTCCAAAACATATCAGGGATGTTCCTGCCACCTTAAAGTAAAATATACTTTTGATTATATTTTATTACGTCACATCGAAGTCGGCGTAGCAACAGATTCCATGATCAATTTCATAATATACCTATATATGTAGATAAAAAATGTATTTTGCACATTATAACAAATATAATGAAAATAACTCAAATTACCTATGTAATGATCCAAATAAGCAATATGTATATCGACACAGAAAACATCTGTTTTAGACGTGTCGTATAGTTGAGGGCTTCTCGAATTCCATCAGAAAAAGCACCCAATAAAGAAAATTGATCATTGAAACAAACACAAAATGGTGTCATGTACACTATCATGGAGTTTCACTTTTGTCTTATACTTACTTAAAATTTTCCTTAAACACATTATTAAAAAAATCTATTAATACCTTGTAAAAGGGGAAATGGGGTCACATGACACAATTTCCGATTGAACACTAAAAGAATCACGTCAATCTACTGAAAAGCCAAAAAGTTATCGGGTCAATTGCATACTTATAAGTGATGTTAGGGAAATATTCCATAAGAATGAAGTCAAATAAAACTAAAACAGAGAACACACTTTTTTTTACAGAATAGAAAAAACATCCAAGAGGCGGGATTGAACATTTCTATTGTTGATTTCTTTTTATTTTTAGTTATGTTGCATTTAATGCTACAAAAGTTTAATTTAGTTTTTACCTTTATGTATTTGTACAGTATGTTCAACCAACAATGTTTATACATAAAAATACAGAACACCATTTATTTAAGAAATTGGTCCTAAAATTTCATATTAAAAACATAACATTTTGATAAGATCAATTTATAATGGAATGTTTATCTGTTTCATGCTACATACAATCTTGATATTATAGATTTCAACAAGAACTACGATAACATCACACAAGCTGCATAATTGATTGTATAAAACTAAACAATAATGTTATTTATTTTATCACAAATGAACATACAATATTTATTTGTACTAAAAATTGCCAAAGGTCAACAAACAACATCAGTGGAATAAAACAGTGACTTAATTAAACCAGTTTCTAGAGAGAAGAAATGATCTTATTTTGTTTATTGAGGCTTATCTTACGAAATAAACAAGGAAACAGCTAAATCCGTAGCAGATTTATAAAAAAATTATATGGTATGATGATAAAAAACTATATCAAAGTATCATTCGACAAACATTTTTAAAGACAAATTGGAATCAATGAAAACTAACGATTACTTTTCTTTTAACATAGTTACACATGATTGAAATATAAACCTAGATATTTCTATAATAATATAAAAAGCATTTCTATAATATATAAAACACCTAAACTTTGAAAAATACAATTTTTTATGAAACGTTTCCTACGTTCAAGTCATCAAAATTGGACCCATAATTGCTCACATATTTGTTCCTATATCTGATCACCACACCAGGGGCGTTACCGTGACGTTTTAAAGCATTACTAATTCTAGTATGGAAAAATGACAGATCTGTATAGATGTGCCATCACTTTTCCACACTGGAATCAGTACTGCTTATACCAAGGTAACTCCCCAGGCCAACTGACGAGTAATAAGAATAAAAAATAGCATTAAGTATCATATGTACGTCCTTATCCTTAACCAGACTATCCTTACCATTCCTTATTTTAATTAATATTAAAACGCGAAACGAAGTTTGTTTGTTTGTTTATAATTTTGTACAATTTCCGTGTCGCGCTAGCTAGGAATCTAGACAATGACACAACAGGAAGACTACTTTTTACCGCGCTAAAACATCTTACAAACTTTTCATTCCCATGTAAATTATCTTTCATAATGCAAGCGAAAACGCGAGCGGAAATCCATGAATAGCTCATTAATATTATAAATGTTCTATTTAATCTCATCATCATCATCAGCCCATACCCATCATCATCAGGCCATAATCCACCACGCTGGCCAAGTGAGGGTTGGCGGATGTCACATGTCGTCAAACTTTTTGATTCTCGAACATTTCCTTCACTGATTTTTAAGCAGTGGTGATGTGCAGATAAATTTAAAAATCAATTTATTTATTGCACGCTCGCCCGGTCTCGAATCCCGACTTATCGATTTTGAAGTCTGAGGTTCTCACCACTGAGCCACCACATATAATCTTTTTCAGTTTTCAACTGTATAATTAAAAGTGAAATGAATTGGCCCCAAATAAACGAACTTCCTACTCTGAAAGTTAGTCTGCAGCACGCTATATGCAGTTAATGTTAACTTCTTCAGACACCTTTAAAGAGTTAGTTTCTCCGTGATACATTTAGTTTATAAACCCAGTTATTAAACTAAATGTTATAAATATGGCAGTGGGTGACTCTGTTACGTCTTCTATCCATTAAATTGTAAAACATTTTTTTATTCAATTAGACTTCTTCTAGAAGCAGTTTTTAATCGGCAAAGTTTAACCATTTATCACATTATTTGTTTTTATAGATGTTAGTTATATGTATGTGTGTGATAATAACTTTACGAGAACAATTCTGGGGTTATAGGCAGCTCTCTGTATTAGATCGCGTTGATATCATATTGTTGTTTGTCCGTTGTATATACTTTCCCCGCACACTCACCACGTCAGATTTCCGTAGCACGTCTAGGCGACTAATATTATAAAATTATAACATACGAGTAAATACCGACCGGAATTCCGTATAAGCTCAATATTTGAAATTTATTCCTAACAACTCCATCGTAATTGCAAAAAAATTACCTCGATTTAACGCATGATGAATTTTTACAGTTATCTTGCATAATTGTGTTTATTTGTTTTTATTATTTTATAAGTCTTACCTAGAAAATCATTATACTTTCTGAATTTATTAAATTTTATTCGTCTCACTTTATTCTGCATTACAAAGGCTTCCAAATACGAGAATATTGATATCGTAAAAAATATAAGATACATCGGAAGATGTGACATATCAACGGTTCTGCTACTTTATAAAAAGCTATCTTGCGCAAACCCTTATCGGTTTGCGTGAGGTGAGCGATCAATTCTTGTTTATTGAGGTATATTTGCATGCAACACTAGCACGAATATTCAAGGCCACGCCTGTTGCGATGTTCCGTAGATTTACTGTATCTGCAGGATCTTATTGATCGATCGACCTGCATAACATTTACTTCTCGACAAACCAAAACAAGACAGATTAAAAGCACTGAATCGAAATGGTTGTTATTTTTTCATACTTTAATTTTGAATATATGAAGAGGCATTGTACCATCTACTGGCATTATTCCGAAGTACATGTATAATATTTAGTATAGCGTATTTTAACTAGGTATATGACTAAATACATAACATATGTATTTAATCGTTTATATATTAAATATTTATTTTTAAATTGTTTTAGTTACAATTATTTCTAACTTGTATGCTTTGTACAGCAGAACCTTGATGTTTACATATTTTGTTGTTTTATAACATGTGTTTATAATAAATTTTACACAAAATATTTATAGGACTAAATTGCTTGTCGTACCTTTATTAATTAAAGAGTTTTTATCGGATTTTGAACGCGATTTGTTCATTATATTATTTTTACCGCCATCATTCCTCGTAACCCCACTTACCCTATGTTAAAAAAGTACCTAAATAATATTAATCACGGTTAAATTCCATAAAAAGCAATTTTTTTAAATATGCAGGTATACTCGCGTATAATCAACTCATGAATGTGAGAAATGAACTTCTGGAATTGAATCATCATCCCAATTCTCTGTAGACTATTGTCATTAACTTTAAATATCTAGGAAAACTCATTATTTTTCCGTTGTATCGGTAATCACGCCCTTTTCATGAATAATAAGCAAGACGTTTAATTAATTTTGTTGATGCCTCCGGCCATTTATTACATTTGCGTTTAGAAATTGTGGTCCTACTCTCACATTCGGTCGTTTTCCTTTACAATGTTAACGTTATTCTATTATTTGCCGAAGCGGGGCCTTAGGGGCGAATATGTTGTCCACTTTAAAGCGTAAGGAAAGAGGAAATAATTGACAACAGGATTAATATGGACTGGGAAGGGTGATAAAGGACGGGCCTGCGGTTCCCTGAAAGAAACATGCATTTGCACATACTCATTGCACTACGTGCACTACTTCAAGCGAATCTTCTGGTGGTATGGTGCCCCAATTCGTGCCGAAGATTTCTCGGCTCCCACATCATCCCTCTTTGATAGCTTATAAGTTTTGTAACTGTGTCTCCGCTCCCACATTAAATTAGAAAATAAGTGACCGAAATTGTTAGCTAAGCAACAAATCTTTCATTATTATTGCTTCGTTAAATTTTGACTAACATAATTACTGGTTAGGTTGGTAATCACACTCTCCGATCCGCATGTAACAGCTTACGCACGCGACCATGCAAACAACTGGCGGTCCAATTATTTTACAGTGTAGGAGGTAATACTTAAAGATTTTAAGGTTTGAATAATAATAAGGTTTTATTATTTAATACTAGCTGCGTCCCGCTGTTTCACGCGCGTAAGTCCGTATCCCGTAAGAACATCGGGATAAAAAGTAGCCTATATCTTATTCCAGTTGTCGAGCTGTGTACATACCAAATTTCATTGCAATCGGTTCAGTAGCTTTTGCGTGAAAGAGCAACTAACACACACACACATACTTACAAATTTTCGCATTTATAATATTAGTAGGAAGTAGGATTAGTAGGCAGGATAGGATAGGATAGGATATTAATTTTTTTCATCCTGTCCTATGCTTTGAGAGAGTCTTCATTTTTAATATTCACATCACCACCGCTTGAAGCAGAGGAGGAAAACATTATGAGGAAATCAACATGTCGAAAAATCAAAAAGTTCGACGACATCTGCCAACTCTCACTTGGCCAGCGTGATGGATTACGACCTGAACCCTCATAAGTGGCCCGTGTACCTATAAGAAGAACATAATATCTGGGCCGATGATAATGAAGATGATTATTTATTTTTTGTTTATAATGCATTGCTCCAACAAATCGCTTTTATTTAGAATCCCATTTGAAAGTACATTTAAAAAATTATCATCAAGAAGACTCCGCATTAACTTCAACAATAGTTTGCATAATACGTTATTTTTTATTATATAACATCGCGTTAAAAGCCTTTCTATACAATGAGCGTATTAGCAATTGCGGTAGAACACAGGAAAACGTGTATTTATAATATAACCTAATAGCACATTTTAAGAGATTATAATATTAAGGCACTTAAACAATTATTGAGTAGTTTATGTCTACTAAAGTACTTTTATTTGGCTTAAGAGAAAATATTTGAAATGGAAAATATACTATAGCTTTAAATGAAGGACAGATGACTTTATACCAGAACATTCTTTTTAAGTCATAGCGGAAAACTGGGCTAGTGGTTCGCCTGATAATAAGCGACCACCACTGCCCGTGAACATTCGCAGAGATGCTGCTTCTGCGAAATCGCTGTCCGCTTTGGCGGTGGAAGGGTTACTTTGGTATTAAATTTCTATTCCCAAACAATTCCCAAAAGGAATGTGACACCAAGAAATATATATTATTTAATGTAATTTTAAAAAAGCAAAAGAAAAACTTATGAAATTATTGTATTGTCATTTGTCACCTATTTATTGATCAGTGTAAAATTTTTGTTTTAAATCTTGTTTTAGTTGGTTACATACAAATAAACAAACATACAAGTGAAGCGTATAAAAGTTTAATAAAATCATCTGTAATATCTAATATTCTACACACATTAATCGCAACACTCAAGCGTTAAAAAAATTGAATTGCTAGTAGTAATAATTCCAAATCCCTGGTTGTTTCCGTGACGTATTAAAGCAATACCAAAAGAAAAAGGACAGCTCTATGAGTCATCAAACACCAACACTTTCCCACACTGCATTTAGTACTACAAGACGTCACGGTAACCGGCCAAGTCGATATAATTATGCATAATCATGCTGTAGATACGCATTATAGCAGACACGACACAATACAGCTAATGAACTTTGTGTGTACTAGAGCCGCTCATGCACAAAAATTAAAGCCCATAACCGTAGCTTAGCATTCCGCTTCAAAAACTGGGCCTTTGTCGTTTTAAAAATGATAAAAAATGTTGAATGGCGCTCGTCAAATAATGCTGACTGCGCCGCTGGTGGATTTGACTGAATTACTGTTAGCGTTTTAATTAAATTCCTCATTCTATTGCAATTCAATTCTTTATTGCCATATTTCATGTTGTTGTGACAGTTTGCGTATTTCACAGAAATTGGTGCTTTTTAAACGCAATTGCGCCTTTTTGTTGATTTGTTATTTTTTCGTGTGGACGGTTTTATTTCAAGCTACTCTAAACCATTCCCCGACCAAGATAATTTACGAAAATTTTATAGTTTATTATATTATATATTTATATAATATATTATAAGTAACATATATGTATATTATATATTTTGTACTGTATATTCAGCCAGTGATGTGTTGGTCAGTCAATCACCACACTCAGTAATTTTCATCGTCATTTGGGTTGCTAGCGATAAGGCCACCCTCAGTACATTATTTATCATGAAGTACCTATTCAGTTTTCAATTTATAAATTGCATTCTTCTTACTCTCTTTATGTAATATAAATTAAAAATTTTCATTCTTTTATAAGTTTAAATAACTCACTTTCGACGAGTGTGCGTTCGATGATAACGCATCTGCTTTAATTAATATTATCTTTTGTTAATGGATTACATAATAATTCGACAAACATAAATGTCACGGAACACCAATTATTATACCTTTATGGAAGACTAGCACAGACCGATTGTAATAGTGGTTAGTATGTATTTGGAAATAGTCAATACATACAATAAAAATCATATTTACATACATAAAATCATCAAGTACATTTCTTAAACGATCCCACGTATATTAATCTACTCTTTGAATGATCCACTGACAACCGGACTAGTTGAGAATTGTTACGGTTGTAAGTGGCTTCATATTATATTACAGTAAATTTTAAGCTTAATTAAAAAAAGGGAAATAAATTTGTTATATGTTAGATTGAGTGTGTAACTACACACAACGGTGTGGAGTGGCGTGCGTGTGTGTGTACATACAAGTTCTCACTTATCGAATATTCCACTGTATATTATGTCATCTTATACTACCTTCATTCGCCATATAGTTTTCCGAGATATAGTTTTCCGTCCCTAAGTATTGTATGATTTGATTGAAAACTTACTATATTTCAGTATTTAAGGTTAGAAAATATATACGCGATTTTTTGTAAACCGTAGCAACGCCTAGCCTCTCGGCCACCCGTGATCCCGCCACAGTAATTGAATTTCTTCTACTCTTTCGGTTTAATGTGTCTAAGGGGCACCCAACGCCATCTATTGAGATGATTAAGAACCATCATGAAACATTATTTCAATGATGATTACAATATTCTATCGATGGAACACGGCCTTTGTTAAATTTAATTTTTAGTTTTAAAGCATTGAAAACTTTTTCTCATTTATAAAGCATTTCGATGCTGTGAAACTAAAAATTAAATATACCCTTCTTATTAAGACCAGCAAATAAAGGCAAACAACTCAAATTGTTCATAGCCATCATCGGAAATTCATAACCCTAATGAGGGGATTACGCTAAGGGTTGTACATATACTCAAGTATATACGAAATAAGCAAAACTGTACCTTAGTTGGTCGCTTTAAAGTTCTATTCTAAGTACTAATAGGTATTCCGTGTGAATTTGCAGTAGGTGGAGATCGCTGAGCTGTGAGAATTCAGGCCAGTTTACTTAGATCTTCGAGGATTTGAAGAATTTTGTTTGTTATTTCTTAGAAGTAGTGCAAGGCGGAGAGGTCATGTTAAAATGGTATCGATTAAAACCGTGACCATTGTCGTTAACTGAACGCATATTATATACATCGCCTAATTGCTTGTTTCCAGGCTTTTATCTTATCCTACTCCGAGAAAATACGCAGGGGGAGGTTTACGTAGGTTCGAGCATACTGCAGCTATGGTCGCTGCAAGTAAACCGGACCCCCCTGTGGCCTATGGCGGATAGCCCCGGTAATAGTGTGGAGATATCATCCTGATATCAAAACCTATGCCAACTATCGGGTTTGTATGGGCCGCCGACACGCGGCGCTCGCCACTTAGACAGTGGGGGTATAAGGCGTGGCTGTTAACCCCCGCCGTTGATGGCGAACGATGGCCACCGTTGGGTTTTAGTGGGTAGGGTTTGATTGCGAGTCCCACATACCCCCTCTCAGAAAAACTGTAGAGGGGGATGCGTAAATGCATTTCCCAACGTTAAAAAAAAAAAAAAAAAAAAAAAAGGCTTTTATCTTATCCTGTTATCTATGGTTTGGGTATCATGCTTAAATGTTTTTGTACGATTAAGCACGGCTGTACAGCTATTATTGTAATCATAGACGACTCTTATCTAAAGATCATAAATAGTTTCAGTGCTTTTTAGATTTCTTTATCACGACATTTAAGTTGAGTTTGTCTTACTGAGGAAATTGTATTACTTATTTGTTACACTATCATACATATCATAATTGAAAATTTAAGCAAAATTATTCTGCAATTTGGCTCCTGAGACACAGTGACTAGTTCAGGAGCCCACGGATTCATATACATGCACATGTAACGTTTTTATGCAAATAAAAATTTTATTATTATTATTATTATTAATTTCTCCTGAAATCTTAATCACTTTGAGTCATCGATGCAAAATTGCGTGTAAAGTTAATATAAAAGCATAGCAAACAATAAACAATTACGTAACAAGCATGCGAAAATCAACTCTAGTTCATAAATGATTAAGTTCACATTTCAGTCCGAATATCTCTGCACTACTTAAGCGTTAATCCTTGCGTGATGATCCAATGTCCTGATTCAGACGGAGACAGTCTTCCGACTAAATCAGGACATTGCCACTTTGTGGAATACCTACTGTTGATTACCCACTAACTCTGAACTAACACTTCGAAGCAAGTTCGTATTTTCACTTATAACTGTTCAAGTAGTTTATAAGATTCACATAAATCAGTAAAACTGTACCCACAGTTGACTATAAAGTGTGTGTGTGTGTGTGTGAGAAGATGTCCCGTGTCCATGTTTACCGTTTTCTTAAAGGACAAGCAGGTAGTCAGCCTTCTGTGTCCTACCAGACCGGGACATTTTTTTTTTGTGATTCGCTACCGGGAATCGAACACCAGGACCCTTCGGTTCTACACTCACGTGTTATCCACTGCACCAAGGAGGCGGTCTTAGTTAACTGTAACGCATTGATAAAAATCCGGAAGAAATCACGCTTTCAACCGGGTAGAAATACATTGTACAGAATAAAATCTCACTACATTCAACCGAATGTTCTAGCTAAAAATGCACAAAGGCACTTTTAGTCTGCACGTAGACGTTGAATATACGTCGTAGAGTCAATAGTATAGTAGTTCTGTCCGTCAATAGTGTTTGAGAGTACTATGGAAGTGGAGTCCAGCAAAATTGACTGCAAAATTACCTGCCTTCTATGAAAGGCCAGCACAAAGTATTATTGACATTGTGTATACCAAATAGGTTATAGAGAATGTCTTTATACATTTCTTTCACTGATTACACTCGAAGACTTGGAATTTAATTTCCTTTATATAGATTTAAAAGAATAACTTTCAGGGGTAAAGTACCGACGATTAAAGATCAGGTCGTTAATGATTTGAACACACCAATTATATATGCATTAATATTTATTTTTATCGGTATACACCAAATACAATATCAATTAATTTCAATAGTATTTTAAATTTTACAATAAAGTTCCTTTACTTCATAGACTTCTCTTGGAGATTCCAAGTTGAGTTGAATTTGATTCGTTTTAAATATTCAAAATGCATGTTTTAGTTTTCTCAAAAACATTTAAACACGCAGATTTATTTGACTATTCATTTATAAGACGCCCTTTTCACGAAAAAGAGATGGTAAATGAGCAGTCTTGTCATTTGAAAGTGAATATACGTCTTTGAAAATTAGTTCAAATTTAATACTGAACTGCAAAATAACGACAAGAGATATATTTCCAGCTACGAAATGAACCTTAAATTTATTGGTTTTAATATATTTTGCTAGGTATTGTGAAGAGGAATATTTGAGAATGGAATAACAAACTTTATACCGTGTAAATAGTTATTATATCGTTATATACGTTCTAGACACAAAGCATGACTTGTATCTAGAACAATTTATTATGTGTCATCGAAAATCATATTAAATTTTGTAGTAAACTTATTTATTACGTAGTAATAATAAAATAACATTAAAAACAAACGCACACAACAGCTTTTTATTTATAGTCCAGGATCCATCGCCCATTTTTGCACTTGATTACTATCAAGCTAATAATCCGTGAGTAGCTTTATTTTGATGAGACGCCCAATAATTTCCGGTACGAAACTTTCGATTGTGGTAGCTAACAGAGGTAGCAAAGATAAAATATGTTGATTTGATGATTCTCAAATATTTATTACTAACTGAATTTTTTTTTGTTAAATCTCAAGACAATTATCTAAATTATTCGAAAAAATATTTGTCCTACAAAATCTATGGTTTGATCAAAGAGTCCCCTCTTTCCGACATGTATCGATAACGAGGTCATCATAAATGATTACTAACCAGCTGATTTTTTTTTTTTTACTTAGTTAATATTCATGTAATTTAACAGACATATTGTCCTACAAATTGCGCGGTACATTATCCCGGTCCTACGCTCAGAAATTGTTAATACCACAACACCATTTTTCTCATTACTACCTGTAGGACAAAAATATCATATAATAGGTTAGTGTGTTCTCTGCCCAAATGAAACAACGTCCTACAAGAAAACAGGTATGTATCACTAGTCCGACAAGAATTGTAATTTTTTCGTTTTCCTATTTGTAAAATAAGATACAGTGAAAAAATCTTTTTTTAAATTTAAATACTTTATTTTTTAGTTATCTAGGTACATATATATATATATATATATATATATATATAAAGAAGTTAATCTTCATCAGATTCATCTGATAAATTTTCGCTACTAACATATATATCATCTTCATCTGTTTCACTTTCTTCACTCGTGATATCTGACTCTGTAATAACATGAAAAAATTAAGTAAATTATATAATAATGAATAATCAATCAATACATAAAAATAGTATTAATAGGTTACCTTGTAAGTCAGAAGATAATTCTTCAAATGATGGACTTTGGGGACCATCAAACCAATAATATTCATATTTACCATCAATTATTGTCCATCCAAAATTTTCTGCAATTTTTCCGTGGGGCACCGCATGTGTGCATTACACCATACATTGTAGATGAATACAGTTCGTTTTATTTGTTGCAACAATTCTTGTTTTGTTGGTGGCAAACTGGAAGGATCATATCCTACGATTTTTTGTTTTAAAATTTTTTAATTGTCATTTTTTGATTTATACCCTTTCTCAAATAACTCATACCGTCATATCATTGCTACCTCTGTTAGCTACCAAAATTGAGAATTTTCGCATAGGAAATTGTTGGGCGACTCATCGAAACGAAAGCTATTCACGAAGATTCAGCTTGATAGTAATTATTTTTACATCAAGGATCTGTACTACTACTTTTGAGCGTAGGACCAGGATAACGTACCGCGCAATTTGTAGGACAATATGTCTGTTAAATTACATGAATATTAACTAAGTAAAAAAAAAAAAATCAGCTGGTTAGTAATCATTTATGATGACCTCGTTATCGATACATGTCGGAAAGAGGGGACTCTTTGATCAAACCATAGATTTTGTAGGACAAATATTTTTTCGAATAATTTAGATAATTGTCTTGAGATTTAACAAAAAAAAATTCAGTTAGTAATAAATATTTGAGAATCATCAAATCAACATATTTTATCCTTGCTACCTCTGTTAGCTACCACAATCGAAAGTTTCGTACCGGAAATTATTGGGCGTCTCATCAAAATAAAGCTACTCACGGATTATTAGCTTGATAGTAATCAAGTGCAAAAATGGGCGATGGATCCTGGACTATTAATCCTGTTTGATATCAAAACCCGTGATGAAGTCCGAATTAAATATGAATATTTTTATGTATTCATTGCGTTAAATGAGAATTTTATAGGACAGGAATTTTACAACCAAAATTCTGAAATGGTATTGACCGTGTTTTTTTTTTTCATGATTGAGAAATATACCATTGCTGCGTTAATTATTTTAGTAGCTCTATGAATATCATATAACAACGAATTTCGTTCCAAAGGCGTTCAATAGACAAGATTGTGAAACTACCAAATAATGCTTAAAATAAAATCGTAAATTCCCTAAAGGAGGATAGTGATTGTTTATCATATACATGTTATTTCTCACTGAAAATAATATAGAATACTCGAATACAAAAGGAAGAATTACAAAAAAATGTTCTTGTGTAATGTAGCTGCGATTCCATAAAGTAAGACTACCTCCTGCCGTTCTTAGATCAATCTACGTATATTTATTATATTTTTAATTTATTTTTATTTATGTAGCTATTTACATCTATTTGTGTATGTATGTATGATAATATAAAATATTCTTTTACTGTATTGAAATTTATATTAACACTATTATTTGTTTTATCATTATGTATATATTTATGCTCTTCCCTACTCCTATCCTCTATTTTCACTTCTCTCAGTGCAACCGGTTGTCTGGAAGAAATCGCTATTTAGCGATAAGACCGTGCTAAGCTATCATTTGTGATAATGTACCCTAGGTAAAGTATCAATTTGTTATTTTTTCAAAACAATAAAGCATAAATAAATAAACAAATGCTAGATAGGAACACTATCTTAAGTATGGTGAAGCTTAAGTATTAATGTATTGGTAATCAATGTGTTGTTTACATTATGCAATAGTTTCACTTATTAATTTTTTAAATATTCATATTAAAATAATAAAATCATAACCGGTTTCTACACATCCTTGTCAGGTAAGTATTATCTAAGACTAGCAGTCAGCCCCGGCTTCACCCTTTAGTTACGCCCATTAGAAGTATGTATAATTGGATAAACAATTTATTATTCTAGTCTATAAGTTTGCATACATATGAATTACGTTACTCGACCTCACAATATTAAAGTTCGTATTTAGTTTTTGCTCAAACCCAACTTGCAAGTTTGAAAAGATTTAAAGGAATTTGGGATTTTTTTGGTTATATAGTTTTTTTTCCGACGCAAGGTCAGTGGGATGTCGTATCAACAATTGTAATATCGTAACTTACAAACCAAAACTTTTTGCTTAATTGAACGTATTTGAAAAAGCATATAATTGTTATTGTGATGTGTATTAGGTACCACCTAAATAAGAGCCGGTGAACAACTTAAGATATTTCTGAATCTGCTGACCTTAAATAAAAAAATGTGTTAAAAAAACTTTCAGGCTTAAAAATGTTTCCTGATAATTTACCTCTCCATTTGTAAATTAGTTCACAGTAATGGATAGGTAATAAATAAGAATATATAATAAAGAATATCTTGCATTTTTACATAAACAACTTGGATTATTAATACTATTTCAGTAGTTGAGAAATGAAATGGCAGCAATCCCATATTCTGTTTATACCAGATCACTTTACTAAAGTTTGAATATACACGGTAGGTAAAGGCCACCGACGCTCTGCATTCATTCGTAAACTTATATTTATATGTGTGTGTGCCTAGTAAGTGTGTGTGTTGTGTTGTGTGTGTACACACATAAATAGTCTAGGTAAGTAATACGAGTTTCTAATTAATAAAATGGTTGCATCGCTATCAATAAAAGTGTAAAAGTTTCCGAATAATTGATTAAAAAATATATTTTAGCAACGAACAATCGATGTCAGCAGTCTCACAGTGAAAAATCTAAAACTGTTAATGCAAATTTTAAATAGGACCATAAAACTATTACGACGAAGTCAAATGATAGCATTTCTTCGACAGTTATTATTTTGAGATGTAAATTCAAAAGATGTTAGAGCTTGTCCAAATCGTACTAAGCTTTTTACATGGGCCATACAAAGATTTTGCTTGTCAGAATCCTGTCGCAAATCATGAATACCAAAAGACCTCTTTTCAGCGAGCAGCTTCGAAGAAAAGACTCGTTACTACGTCCTCAAAGGAACTACTTCCAAATAGAGCTTTAGAAGTTATATTTAAAGGTAATGCCACGTTTGATTGAAATACATCCTTAAAAATGTACTATGAATGATGACTGGGACTGTAACATATGAAAGAAATGAAATATCGAACTAAAAAAAACAAATTGTCAAAGTTGAGATACCGATATATTGAAAAAGAAATCAAATTTATGAAAATCTCTCAGTGGTAACATATTTTTAATGAAATTCTACTGAAACGCAAACAAAATTCACACTTGCATCAATTGTATGGGAAGATTATCTGGCCGCAGCATCACGTGGTACCCAGGTTAAAAGTAACGTCACAGGTAATTTAGTAGCGTACTATAGTAGCGTTTGTAATTATCAAGACCAGTTTATATATACGAAATTTCATGCTATAAGATCTGTATGAAATTATTAAGTTTTAATTACTTCTACAAATCATTGCTCTTTATGACATAATTTAAGTTAAAGGACATCTTTATATGCATAAATAGTTTGTTCAGAAGACGCACAGTCATCCCTGACAAAATAGCTTAAGGGTTCTTTGACTCAAGGGATTGTTAATAACAAAAGCATATAATTCGGTTGTACTTAATGACGTTCATAGTTACATTGTACACGGTTATTCAAAGATCAATACAGACTCAAATTGAAGGGTACGTTAGCGGTATTCAGTAATGATCAAAGTTAGATGACTGAGCTCTTGGGTTGAACTATTGATCAAATTAATTATTGTTCTTAGAATGAATATACTTTTTCACGTAAATTATGTTTAACTAGCTGCGCCCCGCGGTTTCACCCGCGTAAATCCGTATCCCGTAGGAATATCGGGATAAAAAGTTGCCTATATGTTATTCCAGTTGTCCAGCTATCTGCTTACCAAATTTCATTGCAATCGGTTCAGTAGTTTTTGCGTGAAAGAGTAACAAACATCCATACATCCATACAAACTTTCGCATTTATAATATTAACAGGATTTGTATGAACACTCTCTTTACCCTTTATTTACATTAGCGTCTACTGGGCCTATCTTTCAGTCCATCTCACTTAGATGAACTAGTAGATGGACGCGAAAACCAAAACTAGTCAGAATCACGATTCACACACTCAAGCGCGCACCCACACTCCATCACGATTCACACACCCTAATAACAACTAACAAATTTATCGCTCTTTCCATTTCTTTTAATTAGACATAAAATGTAATGTAACATTGTTTTAAGGGAGAAGCCACCGACATCCCAAACACTGTTCCCAACTAGTTCGGAAGTCAGTGGTTCATGTAATAAATTTACTTGAATTTCTATCAATAAATGTTTTTATTTTTATTTCATTTTTTACTTTTTCATCGAATCACTGAAGTATGAAGAAAATAATATAAGTCATCTTATTTTGGAAACAGAGTATAAAATTTGTTTGGAAATGTATAAGACACAACCTATCATTTGAACAAAAGTCATAAAACAAACATATAACATAACACTCATATATAACTTACTTTCCCACCAATTTGTGAAGCCGTGACCTTACACCCTACACCCTAAGGGCAAGACCTTTTGGATATATGCTCACGGCACATGATTCAATAAAGGTCAATCATTAATAGAACTGGGTAATGTTGTGTATCGAATTTGTTTATTAATACTTTAATTCGTTATTTTTACAATAAATTTCGTTACAACTCTTTTGATAATGTATGTAATGATTTATGGATATTTATTAAACGCGTTTATTTCATGTAAGCAAGCACATTCTCAAATACGAGATCATAAATTTTCACCCAGACGGAATATATCTTTATAAGCGAAATGAGAAAAGTATTGTGTTACTCTTTACTTTATATAATACTTACGAATATAATAAATGTGAAAGTGTGTTTGTGTGTTTGTATATCGTTCATGTCGCAACGGAAAGATTTTATCACATCATGTGGGTATCTGGGGGTCTAATTTAATTTTGATGATTATAAATTGCGATAGATTGCGTTATATTTAAAATCTGACATAGATTTTCGTTGATATTCGATATATTCGATTATCATAATTATTACATTGGAGGAGAATATCGAGTATGCGATTTTTTGTAGTTAATCTCAAATAATTGAATCAAAAAGAATTTAAACATTTCATTTTTTAAATAGACTTATATAATAGTTACTTTTCAATCATCGAATTACATTATTATATCTTTTCCAGCGTTTCCAAAAAAAATGTCTATAGAAAACCGATGGTATAAATTTCTGTAGATTATATTAGAAATTATATAAATTTCAGACCCCTTCCTCTGCATATGGGCTTGGTGATCAGGCGAAATAAATCAGATGTGTCGTACCTAATGCTAATAGGCTTTAAATTTAGTACTACAAAATTGTTAAATACTATGAAGAATTTTTTTGTTAAAAAGTACTTAGTTTAGAAAACAGAAAAAAGGCTATTAAATTTTTGGGTTACTTGCACTATAATAATAATCAATCACCTTAAAACTAGATGTTTAACGGTTTTCTTGAAGTATTTTATAATAATTTAATAATTAACATTCACTTGAACGCAATTACTAAAATTTACTAGGCAATCCAGACGTATCTAGGCATACCCATAGACCTACCTTGTCAGTATTCGCTATGACCGATAATTTTGGCGTAACGGAAGCAAGGCAAAAGGCCTACCCGCTATGAATTATTTATCGTTTACAGATTTAAAGCGAATATGAATCGTTTTTACTGGTTTAAATTTATTTTCAGTAATTTATTGGAGTACAAACGTTTCAGCTAAAATCCCACGAGACATATATATCTACTCAACGTCGTTTATGTTGGAATTTCTTAGTTGTTCTACATATATTTTACTATTAAATTTATCCTTATAAGAAAGTGATATATCTAGCTATACGTATGAGCAGAATACGGTTTTACATCGAATCCTACTATATCCTATCCTACTATCCTACTAATATTATAAATGCGAAAATTTGTAAGGATGTGTGTGTGTTTGTTGCTCTTTCACGCAAAATCTACGGAACCGATTGCAATGAAATTTGGTACGTAGACAGCTGGACAACTGGTATAACACATAGGCAACTTTTTATCCCGATATTTCTACGGGATACGGGCTTACGCGGGTGAAACCGCGGGGCGCAGCTAGTACTATATATATATGGACAATATTATTTATTTTATATGTTAGAGCGGGGAATCGATCACCACCGTCCATGAATATTTGCAGCAGCAGAATCTCTGCAAATGCGTTACACGCTTTTTGCGATACGAAAAGTATTTAATGCCGGAACAAAGAAATAGACTGCGAAGGGTGAGGAAAAGGATACTCTGTTATATTTCACTTTAGCCGTGTATATACTGACTTTTTTATAGGCTGCTTATACATAGTATTATGAATTCAGAAAATTTATTTATATGCCAAATGAAATTAAAAACAAAACCAAATTCATATCAATACAAAGCTTGATTGAATTCAAATTTTTCATTAAGAAACAGATGTAGTATGAAATACATAATACTACGTACTTTCAAAGTAGTAGTAAGAACTGTTCATATCACATGTTCTAGTGACACTACAAAGAGCCCTGTACTATGGACGTAGGCACTATGAGTAAAGCTGGACATTTGTGCCGGCGCTTTGACCTCAAACAGTGATGTAATTGGATATTCCATCCTCTTAGTATCAGAGTTGAAACCAGATAATTAAGAACATTTGAGCTGATAGCATCTGCAATCACGCACAATACACGCTTAGTTAATTGCCATGATTAAATAAAGAAAAATGAAACATTTAAAAAAGCTAATCTATCAATTGTTTTGTAAATTTATTACTTTTTATTTCTTTTGATGATACAGAAGAGTTGATAAACAATTATGAGTTAAAGTCATCTCATTTTGACAACTTTAGATTCCTTGATTGCTATATGATGCTGTTATCATAAATATCTTAAACCATCTATTGAGCATGGAGTAATTAAACTCAAGATCTCAAGAGGTTTATACCCAACACCGGCGTAGACTAATTACGATATCAGTCTATACCTAGAAGCATTTCTTGCAAACAATAGTTTATTGGCTTGAAGCTCTGAGAAGTTTGCATTCAATCATAAATAAACACTCAACAAATCTGGGTATACCTTAGGTATTGATCGAAAATACGCATCCAATGTTACGATGCAACATTTCTGTATAAAACGTTTCGTTTTGTATATATACACAATGAGAATCTATTATTTGATATTTGAAAGTGTTCAAGCATATGGTGAAAGTTTCTTAACTCGTAGTGTTTCTATGTTATTTTCGGTCTTTTAATTAAATTTTGCTCGTAGTAACTCTCCAATGAAGATAGTATACCTAATTAACTATCAATTAGAATAAAAAAGTTTAAACCCTTACAGCGATATAAATTCGCCAAAACCGTTTAATAAATCTCTTCAAATCTGTCCAGTTTTTTTTCCATCTCCCACATTTCATAGTTATTTCATATAAACTTAACCCTTGTATATCGTCATGTCAACTAAATAACGCCTGAACGAAAACACCTACGAGTATTACAATTTAAAGTCATATAGACTACAGGCCCATATAGAAAAAATTACAGGTCATTTGAACCACCAGGTGACCTATCTAGAACGATATAAGGGCATAAAATAATAAGATTCAGCACTATGCCGTCACTTGTAAGCTGTCCAACTGAATGCAGGTGAGAATTCAAAAGTACAGGTAGAGTGAGTACATTTTGGTCACATGTTTTTGTACGGCATTCTTACCACCGATAAGATCCATTAAAAATAATAAGAAAACGCACAGTGCCGTAAAAAAATGGTGCGCCACAAAGTCGGATTTATTTTTTATTTTCCGACAATTACCGGGGTAAATTTGGTCATTTGATTTTGTACGGCATCTGCGTCATACTATTTCAATACTGCTTCTAATCCATTATTCCGCAACGCCGTACAAAAATCATGCGACAAGGGGAGAAAATAGACGGTTGCAGTCCCCTCTCTTTCCGTAGTCCAGGGGGTGATTTGACACAACATGAAATAAATTTATTTTAAAAGTATTTTATGCATAGATAATATTTTTTTGTGCGCCGTACTTTTTCGTTGGTTCAAAGAGGAAAAAAAACTGAAAAAGAAAAAATCCATATATCGAAATATTTTTTTCAATTAAAAAAACACAAAAATTGCTACATGTCTGCTAATTTCAGTATCATAAGTACTCACATATTTTTGGAGCGACGTTCTGTTATGACGTTTAGCATTTGTAAGGAATATCGTATTATATGCGGATGTACTCGGCTTGCCGAGTAAGGTGTTTGCGTACACTCACACAAAAACACGAGCGAGCTCGTAAGAATTTTTTTTTCTTTATATTGAAAATAACTTGTTAGTGTGTTAATTTATATATATATATATATATATATATATATCTATTTTTTTTTTT
>NC_052107.1:4344206-4414915 GCF_012273895.1 Zerene cesonia
TGATATACATTCAAAGGAACAATCATTTTTTGACGGCATTACTTTTAATAGTACTTTTGAGTGCTAGATAATGTTTTGCAACCGAAGCCGTACTTTTTCAAATCACCCCCTGGACTACGGAAAGAGAGGGGATTGCGACCGTCTATTTTCTCCCCTTGTCGCATGATTTTTGTACGGCGTTGCGGAATAATGGATTAGAAGCAGTATTGAAATAGTATGACGCAGATGCCGTACAAAATCAAATGACCAAATTTACCCCGGTAATTGTCGGAAAATAAAAAATAAATCCGACTTTGTGGGGCACCATTTTTTTACGGCACTGCGCGTTTTCTTATTATTTTTAATGGATCTTATCGGTGGTAAGAATGCCGTACAAAAACATGTGACCAAAATGTACTCACTCTACCTGTACTTTTGAATTCTCACCTGCATTCAGTTGGACAGCTTACAAGTGACGGCATAGTGCTGAATCTTATTATTTTATGCCCTTATATCGTTCTAGATAGGTCACCTGGTGGTTCAAATGACCCGTAATTTTTTCTATATGGGCCTGTAGTCTAATATAACATAAGTATGTCGGTGTCGTAATTCATAGAAATTGTGAGACACTGAAATAGGCATAAGTTAAACGAATTCCACAAAACGCTTGCTTTTTTATTTTCAATATTCTTGTGTGAACAATGTCTTAATTGTTTTTTGATTACCAGGTGATCAAAACACAATTACTCGGGAAAAAGACGATAGTAGGTATAACCCTACACGTAATTAGAAAATATTTGGTAAAAAAGTTTCGGATTATTACATCTGTTATGTCTGGGTTGAATCTTATATAAACAAACAATACTTTTCTACAAAAATAGTTACCGACGTGTCAAGGGAGGGAGTTTCACGGAGATATATATTATTTTTTCTCACTCATTTATATCCGTATTTATTTAATTATTTCTACCCTCTGTGTTGAGAGAACATCAGCGTCAGGGTCCCATTGACTCTAACATTTATGCTGAACCAAGACCCGTTTTAAGAACACCTCTCCACATTTGCCTCTGTATGTTAAATTTTCTTTGTTTAAATGTCTTATTTTGTAATTTTCATGTATTTAATGTGTTCTTTTAATAAAATTTTAATTTATCTGTCTAGATATTATATAAAAATTATGAATTAGGGACGAGCAAGTAACACTCAAATTGCCAAATTGGGCCAAATCGCATCAGGAAAGTTACCACACTCCTAAAAAAGTTCAAAATGAAGAAGTAGTATTTGAATACTACTGTGTTTCATAGGATGAATGTTACAGCCGAAGACCGTATCCTTTTTCCACATTTCAAAGTCCAATACTTTATCAGACGAAGCATTCGCAGGAGCCTGCCTACCTATACGAATAATATACCTATGTTAATTGTTTTTTTTTTTACATATCTCTATTCATATATTTTGTTATTGGCAACATCACTACATAAATATTTATTATATTTATGTAGTGATGATAGAAACAAATTCGTTTTTTTTCTGGCTGTCCATATGTCCCGATTTATGCTAAAATCTTTAAAACTACACGGAGGAAGGCATATATGTTTATACTACTCCGAAATTAACGTGTGCGAAACCGCCGGCAAAAGCTAATTGGAAATAATTGTGAATATAAATGAAATATTAACGCAGTAATAAGTCAATTTATATATTTTCCAACACGTAATAATGTAGCTGATGTTTTGCGTAATAGTTGTTTTCTTATAAAGTTACAAAGTAACCGAATCAAATTATTATTCACCTTGTAACTCCAAATTACAGTTTGATTGTACCAATGAAAACTTGAGGTTAAGGTCGCAACCAAATCACAAACGACACGCAAATACTACGCTTAGCGTGAAATACCTATAGCTTTTTGAAATATTTAGTCAATATAATAGTATAAACGTAAGGCCCGCTCAATAAATCGCACATAAATAAAGATAGCCTGGACCGATTCTCATCAAATTCGTTCATAAAACCAAAAGAAGAGCGTTCATACATAAGAACAAATCAGCTATATATCATTCGGTACAGATTATAAAGCTGTACGGAGCTCGCTTTAATGGAATGTTTCTTTGATTTTTTTGTAGATCTGTATAATTGGACACAGCATGTTTTTTAAGGTTTTATTATATACTGATTGAAATATAATTTTGTTCTCCCTAGATCTTGTCCAACATGATCAAGCAGATCAGATTCCTTTTGTTGTATGGTTCTCAGAAACATATATTTCTTTAATGGGGTACTACTATATATACATTGAATAATTTGGTGACAAAACGTATTCTGTCATCCGCAATTTGTCTGTAAACAAGAGTTTTTAAGAGAAAAAAACAATAAAAATCATTAAAAATAGTACTAGCAATACTGTGAAATTGGATAATACAATATATACAATAAACATTAAGTAATACAAACATAAAATACAGATACAATTAATTCGGAGGAAACCTACAACGATGAAAGAATTTTGGAAGTGTCCTGTAAATCTTGATAAAACAATATCCTCGACTTTATATTACTAGTATAGATTAGTTTAGATATAGAAAAATAACCAGAGCAAAGTGAGCGTGATTTTAACTTCCATTTCAGTCTGCACTCACCAAACACACTTTGACATGCAAATTGCGTACCTGACCACTATGTGTGCACGGGACATGTGATTGCAGACTTCCTATTTTGTTTATTATTTACCACTAAGCTATGGGATAAAGGTCATTTAATATAGCTGTTGAAATGTCCCGGAATAAAAAGCAACTTTTACTTATGACACGGGAATTAAAGGTAATTCCCGTGTCATATGTTAAAGTTGTCATAGAAACCAACGGGTTTCTATGTGTGAATAATTTATCAATAGTTGTCGAGTCAGCTATTCATCATGAACTTACAAAAAATCATATTTTTCTGTAGATTGAGATCTTTGAACGCGATAAAAAGTACCTACATTACTTTTTATCGCGTTCAACATTACGAGTTTCGTGTCTAGAAAAAGTTCTTCAGACACAAAAAACATAATAATTTTTATAAAAATAAATGAAACCGACTTCAAAACCACAAAACGAAAAAGTGAATAATAAATTAATACAATTATATATGCGCTGCCTAGAACCGACTGCGAATTTAGTAGTAGGTAGTACTTATCAATTTGAAGTCGATGTCAGCCAAGTACGTAGCATAATTTATGTCAGATTTTTATATTATTACTTATATAAACAGTTTGTAAAATTTCTAAAAGCAGGAAATGTACGAGTATATATTTCCTATACTATAATTACGAAAACAATGAATGCCTCCATTCCTTATCCATCGTACATCCTATAATTACATTAAAATGGTAGATTACTTAGTCTTCTTTTCCGCTTTATTGGTGCTGCTAATAATTATTCCTCCTACACTGTTTACCCATTTATAAAAAAGTATTATACCTTCGAACATGGGAGAATGATAGAATTCTGATCTGAACCATTAATCTACATCGGCAAGTCAACCAAGTTCCAAATTGTTATTTCATTATCAGCAAGTCGATCAAGCTTGGGAAGAATTTTAATTAGATCTCGAGCTTCTAGAATATTTGAATTAGGTACATGAAACGACGAAAACAGCATAGCAGGTTCCATGTATTAATTAAATAAAAATTGAAATATGTTGCATCAATATTCGAATATTACGTAAGACATCTTGCATTACATCTGAATTAATATTAGATGTCCCTTTAACTTATTTTGAATTTCAGTTCATGATATTATAGGAGGTTCTTAGTTCAACTTTATTTTTCTATATCATTTTAAGATTTTCAATCAAATCAATCAAAACCAAGACTCTATTGAGGATTTGTTACGAGACGAACGCATTTGTACTGGACAGTTCAGCATTTGGTCTGACGTCATTGAGCGCCGCAGCGGATAGAATACATTTTGTTTTTTATGATTTATTATCAGAACAAATCAATTATTTTGTTTGTATGTCCTCACAATTCATAATGACATTAATTAGTACACATACATAAAGAATTACCAAAAATTAGCTGGAATTAGAGGTAGGTGGCTGGTGTCTGAAATTGATATTACGTTTAATGGATATTAAACGCTATCACAGATCATCAGATCCCCACCCTCGGTACCAATTAACAAATTCAGAAAAAAATACTTCGCCAAATACCAAAGGTTGGGGTGAGGCAGTGAGGACAATAGAGGTTCATAAACATAATGTAATAGTGCGTGTGTGTGTTGTGTGTGTGTGTGTGTGTGTGTTTGTGTGTCTTTGTGTGTCTATGTGTGTCTATGTGTGTATGCGTGCGTTTGTGTGTACATTGATGTGTGTGCCGTCCATATGTCGCTTACAATTACAACGAGACACATGTAAAATACTGATTTTGATATAAAAACAGGCCAGTTTTATGTTAAATTATTATTTTTCACAAGACTAGATAGATGCATATTAGCTGCAAAAATACTTTTATTACATTAGAAATAAAGGCGAGAAGTTCGCCGCTGGTTTCTGATTATTGTTTAAATGTCATCATTGCCATTTACTGTGCATCTCCATGACATTAAATTAAATCAATGGACCTACATCTAAATGCGTGAATTTTTGTTTTGCTATCAAGCAAATTATAGGCGAGCAACAAATAATAAAATTTTAAATGAAGGTCAAACATTTAGAAATTCAAAACTTTTTAACGGATTTTAAACGCGATTTATTCATTATATCGGGGAAACTCCCCGTGACCACGCTCGCTGTAAAGTGCTCGAAACGTCGGGTTAATAATATAAGGAATAAATCGCGTTTAAAACCTATTAAAAAGTTTTTAATTTCTAAATGTATAATACTCGCGTAAAATCAAACACAAGAAAATACTATAAAAATGTGTATTGAAATATTCGTTACGATTCCTATATTCAATTTTAAAGCATGAAGCAATTAGAAACTATTTTTTTTTTTCAGACAATTCAAGAGAGACGTAACGTCTTAACAACAAATATAGGCGAGTACAACAACATCTTCAGTAGGATAGATAAAACATTTTTTCTAACAATACCGGCAATAAGCATGCACGCTGAAGAGTTTTATAATTACCATACCATCGGATCAAGGCCAAGATGGAGTAATGAGTTTCTTAGATCGTCGAATAATCATATCGGATGATATACAATCACAAAAGGATATATAATCAACTAGCAAACCCGGCGAACTCCGTTTCGCCACCAGATGGCTGTATGTGAAAAATTATTTTCCCGCTTTTTTGTTCAAATTTTTCCTGAATTTTCTTTGCTATAAACCTCACGGAGCCCGAGACCTTTCTAACGAATGAAAAACCGTGGAAATTGGTTCGTGCGTTCTGGAGTTATAGCGTCAGGAAGGAAAACCCGACTTATTTTTATATAGTAGATATAGTTGAACTACGGTAAGAACTAAACTTCATAGATTTTGAGCAGAATCTGGTACTTCGGAGAACAAATGAAAGAGGTTAGCAAGGCCTTCACCCGCACCACATCCCTAATTGCTGGGAAATAAGTCCTGATTGCTTCCATTCGGGCAGATTTGGATCAAAGTAAGTAAGTCTCTTTTATATTATTTTGTTTTTGTTTCTGGCTATGGATTTTCATTGTTAATGATTAATGAATGAACATCATATTTTTAACTTGATTTTTGTTTTTCGCCAAGTATAATACTTCCAATGTACATCAAGTAAACAAGAAATAAATTATTGTAAAATGTTGTTATTGTACACGCATTATAATTATTTATTAACTTCTGTTACAATTAAACACTTATGAGACATGTAACATTAAATGTTTAGAAAGGTTCGTTGTAGTATTAGCGATTACCACTCTATATCTATCAGATTATTAATAAAAACGAACGAACAAACGAAAACGAACGAAAGAATGCAATATAAGTTAATATTTTCTAATATCATCCAACTTACCAATTCATGGATATAAAAAAATTAATTCATATCCTTTTCACCATATCGTTCCCTGGCTTGTATATGTACAAGTGACAATCCACGTGAATCCATACTTATGCTGAGAGCCAAAGGTGGAAACCAGTTCAGCGACGGCGACGTTAACGTCATATTGAAATTGTAATAAAAAAGCAAAATAAAATAATGGACAACATATGTTGTCCAGCTGAACCATCATGAGCAAAAAGTAACAAGTATACAAAACAATAAATTAGGTAATGATATATAATGAATATATTGTTAATTTTACAAGTTGATTACGAATTAATTTCGATTTTATAATTATAAAAATTATTTTATTACTTAAATAAATATATATTGTTATTAAACAAAATATGTTTATTTAAGTCAAACACACAAACAATAGTAATAAATGAGAACGTGTAAAAGAGTCACTGATGTTAAAGTGAATATTTAAAAAGGAGATATTTTGTCGTGTCTTCGCTGGACGCTTTTAAAATCCATTTTAGTAACAAAGAGGGAATACTTAGCAGACAAATTCTAACCGAAAAAATGTGTTAGTTTTTTATATCAATCAAATATTAAAGTAAGAACAGAGAAAGTTTATGCTATCTCTATCTCTCACTTTCGCCACCTTTATTAGTTAGTGTTTACTGAAACGACACGTGGCGTAAAAACAAATGAGAAACAAACCAGAAGAATTCAAATATGCCTTTTCCCAAAGCTATAAACGTAACATTACCATTTATGACGGAAATAATATTTAACATCTGGCTATTTGGAAATAGGTTAACTACAATATATAAACAGTAAGAAAAGTATATTATAATATCCATACGATATTTGCATTGCGATAAAGCGTAACGTTTCTTTATTTTTTTAAAGTCTACCCAGGTGAAGCTGAGGCGAGTATCATTACATAGTATAAAACGAAGTCGCTTTTTTTGCCCCTATGTCCCTATGTATGCTTAAATCTTTAAAACTGCTCAACGGATTTTGATGGGCATTTTTTTTTTAATATGGAGATACAGTGATTCAAGAGGAAGGTTTAAATGTATAATGATATACATATATAACAAACTACTCCAAATTTAACGCTTATAAACACGTTTTTGAGTGACCATTCTAGACATTGCTTTATGATATTACCTGAAATAATTTTAAATTTTTTTTTACTCGATATTGAGCAACCGAAGATTTTTCCAGATTCCGATTTCTATAGCAAACTATCCTTTGCGATAGGAAACTATCGTATGTTCATTTTCAAGCCCAAAAGCATATTTTGAAGAATTTCATTCATCATTCCATACTCAGTATAAGTCATTTAAATTACTTTATAAAAGTTTCTTAGATTATCAGCAAAAAAAACTAATTTAAGAAGTTTGATTATCTCGAGGCTCAATCACGTAACAACGACTTCTAAAATATCTCAAACAGAATTTGAAACATCAGCTAAAGTAATATAACGAATAAATAAACTTTTCAGGCCTTTAAAAATTGATAAGATACCAACCCTACTTTTGAGATATTGCTCAATTTCTGTAATTATCATATTGTCAGATGATTACACTCATAAATAAGCACAAGATATAACACACATCTATACTTCCTATCCTATCCTATAATATACTATAAATGCGAAAGTTTCTAAGGATGTGTATGTGTTTGTTACTCTCACGCAAAAGCTACCGAACCGATTGCGATGAAATTTGGTACGTAGACAGCTGGACTACTGGAATAACATATAGGCAACTTTTTATCCCGATATTCCTACGGGATACGGACTTACGCGGGTGAAACCACAGGGCGCAGCTAGTATATTATATAGCTGAAGAGTTTGTTTGTATGCTAATTTCAACGCGCTAATCTCAGGAACTACTGGCCCGTTTTGAAAAATTCTTTCAGTTTTAAATATCTCATTTAATGAGGAAGGCTTTAAGCTATATATGTACTACGGGCGAAGTCGGGGCGGACCGCTAGTAATAGAATATGCGTCATATCTTCTAACCATTCTAAATCCTTTTCTCCTACGAAGTTTAATAATTTACGCGGCAAACTATACGAAATACGTAAACTTATCAACAAATATAACACGTTGTCTAGAATACCTATATTATTCCGATTTGCTCTGTTGCACCCCGTCACACACCTCTGGGGAGCCGTCGTCACGTTTCCAGTTCTATGTTCAAATTATATTTTCAACTATTATATGATATAACTATATATATATATATATATATATATATATATATATATATATATATATATATATATATATATATATATATTATGATATAACTATTAAATTATACGGAGGATTGAATTCTGTTAAAAATTGCTTTTATGAATCTTGTCAAAAATCCTTATGATTTAGGTGATCAATGTTATTGCTAATGATAAATATTTACATAACTTCAATTTGTTGCAATCTTAATTATTACCGCACCACGTAAGAGTGAACTACAGCGAATATATCCATAATTTTTAACGACAATATAAGGAATGCTTTTTCGCAAATATTTGAGAAGTCCATTTTCCAATTTACCATCTCGTAATGTTTATTTTGTATTAATCTTTGTTCATATTATATAAATCGCATGTCACTTTGTTTGTCAATTTAGAGTCATATATCACCGGACCCGGACGGAGTCAGTAGTTAGCAGCTAGTGTATTATATAAATGTAGATGATCATGATATCTAGAATCAATTAAGCATCCGACAAATATAATACATTATAAAATATCGTATCGCAGAAGAGAAGGCGCGACGTGGCCGAAATAAAATATTTGTTTATTCAAAAGAAATTAAATTTTCCAGAAAGCGAGAGGGGTCAAATTGGCTCAGGCTCTCTATAGTTGATTCTCTCTGTGATTCGTTGATTACCCTTTCGCTTTTATATAAAACAGGTTAAAAAAAATCCTTGTAGAGGGCAAAAAAGACAAAAATTTAAGTCGAACGTAAAATACTCAGTACATACTAAATATATTATGAAGTATCACTTGTTAATCTTGTTATTTTCGGATTATTGGTTAGTACTTTATGTTCATATAAATAGCTCTATAACAATTCTTTGCCACTATTGAAAAAGCGACGAATACTTACTTTGGCGGTTTCTGATATCGTTTACGAGCCTAAATCTTAAAACCCCTGAAATAAATTAAAAATAAGTAGCATATTGAAAATATTATTGCTACTGCCATTATTGAATTAGGCGAAGAATAATGGAAAATTATGCAAAGAGACAGATTCTTAAGAAATAGGAAATAATGTTATGATTAACATTTTCGGAGTTTTATTTATAGCTTGAACGCTTAGGTGAACTTTGAATAGGTTGAAGTGAAATTCACATCAACCTATTCTATATTCCCACGGAACACTTTCTGACATAAATATTCAGTATTGTGACACATGTATGCATTTTTATAATAGCGCAGATAATCTAGTCTAAATAAATATAAATTATGTTTAAATGCACGGCTGCAATTCCATTTAACTCTGCCACAAACGCGGCACAATGGATGCTGAAGCCGCGACAAAACATCCGTTTCTTAGAAACAGCTTTTATCCTCTCAGTCTCAATAGACAGAGAGCTAACAGATTGAAAACTAAAATCCAAACCGTAATATGGCCTGTCAGTGATACTTTATTTATATTTTATTTCGGTGTCGTGTGAATTAACAACAGAAAAATCCCTTGGACAATTGTTTTATCTTTTCGCGCAGTTTAATCCACAAACGTGTCTACTGACATCAGCAAATAGATCGATAGTTCATGTGTTATTATGGTATATTAGCTCTAACACTACTGTTGGGTGTCAAAGTAACATACATCCAACCACACATCCATCTTTGCAAACATACATGTTTTTTAATATTAGTAGGTACGAATGAGGATCCGAGGTTCTGGGGAGAGGAGGTATCACTCCAGATTGGAAAATTAAAAACCCACAGAATTCAATGACTCAATAGACACAAAACATTATGATTTTATTAAGCCGTGTATATACGGTTTAATAAAATCATAACTTTTTGGAATGAAAGCTCCCAGACGACAGTTTCTTAATAAACGCTACGATAGTGCTTCTAAAAGGAGACAAGTTGAATAAATTAATATTTAAGTTTTATCACGTCAATTTTTAAAGAAAAACATATATAACAATCGATTCTTTCATTTAATCATGGAATATGGTACAGATGGAGACAGTATGTCTGTCTTCAGCTACAATATGTAGTGCTACCGATTAAGCACAAACTTTTTAAATTAACTAAAGTTACTTCAGTTACTTTAAATGACCTACGATTCCTATGTATTCAAAATGTATTAAAACAATATTTTCGAACACAAAGATTGTTTGAGATACTTTTATAACCTATATTTAATCGCTCCAACTTGAATCAACTGACCAAGTATTAATTCACTATTCAAAAATTTAATTTTCTCGAATGGTACTCAATGGCCCACTTTTTTATTTTATTATATACCCTTACTGTATATCATATCTGTGGTTGTATTATAAATCCGAATATGGTATCGATTATTTAAAGAGAGTTATATAGGCTACTTTTTACCGTGGTGAAACATCTTACTCCGATGGATATTTTCCTTGACCAACCAGACCAAGCCATGGGTGGAAGGTTTATAACCTACTAGCTGCGTCCCGCGGTTTCACCTGCATAAGTCCGTATCCCGTAGGAATATCGGGATAAAGAGTTGCCTATATGTTATTCCTGTTGTCCAGTTGTCTAATACCAAATAATGTCTAATACGTACCAAACTTCTTTGCAATCGGTTCAGTAGTTTTTGCGTGAAAGAGCAACAAACACACACACATCCTTACAAACTTTCCCATTAGAAGGACAGGATATTGACCCAATAAAAAAAAATCCTGCGGATCATTGGCGATTGAAAGGAGGGTATGTGCTCACAGATATAATATTTACATAAAAACTGCTCGTCCACTTCAAAATCCAATCACGGTCCCTTTATTTTCCATCTAAGCGGATCTCAAGATTGCATAGGCACGACCTGGCATGAAGCTTAATAGGTAGTTCTAAAATTAATTAAGGTCTATCGTCACAGAGTAGCTAAGACAGTATCTTAAATTAAAAGCAAAAGTCAATGTTTTTTTTTTTTGCAAAATGTATTTAGAAATTAAAAACGTTTTTACGGATTTCTCGGTTTACTTTCGAACACTTTACGGCGAGCGTGGTTACGCTAAAAATTTTTTTTAATTTCTTAATGTATAACACTCGCGTAAAATCAAACACAAGAAAATATATTTCATTAATTCTGATGAAGCAAAAGTGAGGTGTAAAATTTGAGTTTTTAGACTACAAATATATGTACACACAGACTTGTAATAAAGTATTTACTTTTCTTGTGCACATAAGGAAATGCCATTTAAATGAGAGTGATTTTTAATCTTACTGGGTTTAAAATAATACGAACTTTATAACAACATTGCTTAACTCCACTTCATCATTTGAACTGAATGAGAATGCTTTTTATTAAGAACCTAACACTTGTAAATATATGAAAAAAATATATGAAAAAATAAATAAATTTTGTGGCCGTATACCTCCTCTGTGGCTTGTGTGTATTAGTAAGTACATAAAGTAGCTCGCAAGCTTCCAATTAGGTGTTGATGACACGAGCTTTGACGATATAGATTTCACTTTAACAGTGATAATAATATTTGTTATAAAATAACAATCAACACTGGATAAATCCTAGTTGGAGCCCGGCGTCACACGGGTTCGACATGATTAAAAATTAGATTATTATATGTACTATATATCCGGACATAACCTATCTCTTAACAATAATTCATACAGATTTGATCAGCTGTTTTTGTGTACAAAAGTAACACACCATCCTACTCATGTTACATTTATATAAATAAAAATGGATCGACAAATGGGTTGCGCAAAAATTGAGAACGGCTTGTTCAATTCGGATAACTTTTTTAAAGTCTTTTCAGTCACAAAGAAGGTTCTTATGGAGAGAAAAAACGTGCCACGAGTAAAGCCGGAGTAAACTACTAATCCTATCCTACTAATATTATAAATGCGAAAGTTTGTAAGGATGTGTGTGTTTGTTGCTCTTTCACACAAAAACAACTGTACCGATTGCAATGAAATTTGGTACGTAGACAGCTGGACAACTGGAATAACATATAGGCAACTTTTTACCCCGATATTCTTACGGGATACGGACTTACTCGGGTGAAAAAGTGGGGCGCAGCTTAGTTATAATAATAGTAGCTTTTAGGTAAGAATAATAAAACAGTTATCTTGTTTCGCCTAATTAATCTTCATTGTATTTAATATGAACTAACATTAGGAAAAACCAGATTGAACTAAACATGAATTATATTAGCACACATTAAATTAACTGAAATCGTATTTATTCCTCTAAACAACATTATCCCTCTTCGAAATGATTGATGAAGCCAACAGGACCACACGTCGTTAGTCACGTGACAAAAATATACGCAGTTATAGACCAACTCACACGTTTACACTATTTATTTATCAGTAGCTGCATGATTGCTGTTTTTGATTTTTTTTTAATAAAACCATGATCGATGTATGTGTTTATGTATCAGAACTTTAGAAATCATTACTTGTTTGAAGATGTTTTACATGTATAAATAAACACTAGCTGTGACCCGCGGTTGAAACCGCGTAAGTCCGTATCCCGTAGGAATATCGGTATAAAAAGTGCCTATGTGTTATTTCAGTTGTCCAGCTATCTACGAAGCAAAATAGTATTATTATTCACCAATAGATGTCAGGAAAAAAAAACACGAATATGACATTTTCTAAAAAAAATTCCTAGCTAGATCGATTTATCGCCCCCGAAACCCTCTATATACTAAATTTCATGGAAATCGTTGGAGCCGAATCCGAGATTCCAATTATATATATATATATATATATATATATATATATATATATATATATATATATATATATATATATATATATATATATATATATATATATATATATATATATATATATATATATATATATATATATATATATATATATATATATATATATATACAAGAATTGCTCGTTTAGAGGTATAAGATATTCGCTAATACAATTGGCAAAAAAAAAGTTAAAAGTTATATCACTTGTATTTTTCATTTTTAGTATTATAGCATGAAATGAAATGCTTTATAAATGAGAAATTTTGAAAGAATGAAAAAAAATTATCAAATCACGCCTCGTGATCAAAAAATTTTTTCTATTCTTTCGATATTTCTCACTTGTACTTGCTATTCTGTGGTCATATGAGTATCATAAAAAGCATTTGAAGTAAGATTTTACGTGTACTCGTTACCTATTCATATTTAATTTTGTTATTGTATTAATGTATTGTTTCCTAGACTTTGCGCGCGGCTTCGCACGCTTTAAATTTAGACCAATTTAATACATGTTATTATACATATAATCCTTCTCCTTGAATCACTGTATCTATTAAAAATGGGTAAAAGGCCATCATAATTCGTTGCGTAGTTTTAAAGATCAAAGCATACATCGGGACATAGGGACAGAGAAAGCTACTTTGTTTTATACTATCTAGTGTTAGGTCTCACGTTCATTGTTCATGTAAATACTAGGCGGGATAGTATAATTAATAACTTTTTAAGGAAATATAAAAAACTATATCATATACATCTTTCTATATATTCTAGCGTTATATATTGCTGGCTGCAATAAATTACTAATTCTTTCGAATATTTATAGACAAAAGTAAATAAATTATTTATAAAAAAAATAGCACACATACATAAGACCTATTCACATGAATATTAAAATAACAGTAATACCACAAATAAATATCCGAGGTTATTTTATAAACTATGAGTATTCAATTTTATGAACATAAGACGTGCTAGAACATCATCTATCATACTCGTTTTTTTTCAGTTGAAGGGACTGATATTACTCTCCTCTGAGCTATCAGCCTCTTACCACCAAATGAATAATTAAAGTGGATTTATAAAATACATATTCGGCTCTAGTTCAAGATTCAAGGTGCATAAAAAACGAAGGACGAATAAATATGGTCCATTCAAAACCCTTATCAAAATAAATGCGATACAGAAAATGGTCAGATACTCAGAGACAGCAATTAATATAAGGCTTTGTTTAATTACGATCCTGCCTATTGGATCTGATTAACCCAGCGAGTCCACACCTGCGTTCTATCTATAGTATCATCAATATACTGTAATATGTCGATTCAATAAAACTAAACAAATCGCGTTACGATAATTGGAGACGATAGTGAACGTGGTTTTTGTTATTATTTACGTCTAATCATCAGTATCTATTCCTATATTTTATACTTAAGAACAGGCTTTCTGAGAATTCCTTCTTCCCAGTCCAGTCCTTCTTTCCAGTCATCAATTCTTTCCTTATCTCTTATCTCTTAAAAGCGGGCAGCGCATTCACAAAAGTGTGAGCCTCTGCGAATGTTCATGGGCGATGGTGATCGTTTACCATCCTGCGAACCACCAGCTCAGTTGCCCGTAACGGCATAAAAAAGGTACAGGTTGGCAGTTCTCATATGGCGTCGAAATTTGATTCACAGATATGTCAGTTACTTGAAGATATTTTCAATCACCGTTCGGAGTCAAGGTGATGTGAATGATAAGGTAAGGTGATTAAAATATTCTGACAAATTATAGAATTAATTTATTTTTACACGTTCATCTGATCTTGAATGGGCAACTTTTATAGAAGTCCAAGTCTAACCACGGAACTACAGAATATTTATGTCAATAATACAAATTTACATTTCTCTCGATTATGATTAGAAGAACTATTTATTCCTTTTATTTGCAAACTTACAAGTTACAAGCTTTTTTTAAAAGTTAACTTCTCATGGCGCCACCATGTATCTCAGTCTATGAAAAATATGAAAATAAAAGATATAGGTGTCAATTAAACCTATTGGCATCGTTACTTAGAATTTGTAATCGTAAATCTAGAAACAGAAACAAAATTTTCGCCTATGCCTTCGCCCCTTTTATACTAAATTATATTATACTATAAACTACTAAACTCTATAGTGTGATCTTTCAAAGCGACTGAAATGTTGAATGCTGTATTCATATAATATAAACGAATAATTATCAAATGTGTTAGAAGGGGCAACACTATTTACACTAATGATAAAATAAATGCGTTAGAAGGAGACAACACTATTTTATTTACAAATTGTAATCATTGTACTGTTTCATCTTGTTCTGGTTTCTGGCAAATCAGTGCCCCACATCTATTGGGACAACACTTGAGGGTTCTGGGACAATCTGAGTCTCCGGTGCAAGTGTGACTGCAGACCCAGGGCCCGCGAGGGTATTCGGGACAGTGGCCTTTTTTCACTGGAAATAAAAAATAAAAGATAAATGTGTGGGAATGTAAGACATTGAAGACAGCAAATGACAAATTTCTAATTATCTTTACTTATCGTCACTTATATTATAAATAGGAAACTTTCGTACTTTTGTATGTTTGTAAAGTTTTCACGCAAAAACTACCGGACCAATTTTAAAAATCTTTCACCTTTGGAAAGCTACAACTTTTCTGAGTGGCATAGGCTATATAAGTACCACGGGCGGAGCCGGGGCGAACAGCTAATCAAATATAAATCAATTTTTCATCATCGTTCAAAAAAATCACAACAATCTTTTAGACAGGATTTCAAATAATGCATAATAACCTAGTATTTGTGTAATAATTAGTATAAATATATAAACAATATTAATATGTTTAAATGTTATTGTTTATACCTCAATAGAGCTTCATCAAACAAAAACTACAAAAGAAAATGCTTCTTTTAGCTCTTACAAACTTCGATTATAAAAGCAGAGATAATATGATAAAACTTTAATATTATTTCACAAAAGTCAGGAAGTGCAGCATTTATTAATAAAAACTTCTTTTAGCGGTTGGTTCAACAGTTCCACTAGAATCTAGACTACTGTGCTGCACTTTGTGACAAAGTTGCCCCTAAAATGTGTACAAAATTATGATTTGCGTTAAGGAGTTTCGTGGTCTGTATTCTATATACCACGTACTTTTACAAAGCACTATGCTTTGTAAAGTAATGTATCACTTTGATTATTTTGTAAATGCATTCGCAGTTCCATCTTTTTACATTGTACTTAGTGATTTATATACAGATTTTGATGAAATGAATACTTTCTTGTGTTTGATTTTACGCGAGTATTATACATTTAGAAATTAAAAACTTTTTAACGGATTTTAAACGCGTTTTATTCATTGTTCGAAACGTCGGGTTAATAATATAATAAATAAATCGCGTTTAAAATCCGTCAAAAAGTTTTTAATTTCGATATGAATACTATTCCTTGAGTATACAAAGTTTATTGTAGAATATGGTATATCATCACTCTCTCTTCTCGCTTACCTAATGTGACGAAATGCCTCTGTGTCATAGCGTCAACACACATGGCCCCTCCGCACGTTGTAGGGCAGCATAGCTGAGTGCTGTTACACGCCACTGAGGGTCCGCAGAGAGCCTCGCATATGTCCACTGACAGGGTCGGCGGACACGACCCCGTTTGACATGATGATAGTGTGATAGATACAGCTGTTTAGAAAATAAATAAAATCAGGGATGATTATATGAATACAAACTAATGTAATACAACATGTAATACATAATGTAATACAAGAAATTAGAGTTGTAAGTCCACCTTTTTATTATTTTATTTAGTTTATTTTTTATACCGATTTCGACTTTTTGTTATTTAATAATTTAATAATTTTTATTTTTTGCTGGATTGTGGCATTGATACGATGTTATTACCAAACATTTTCTTTTTCCTTCTTTCTTTGTATAAGCTTTACCATAAAAACACATTTATATGAGAATCAAATTGAAATTGCTTGTTTGATATATTACGTAGTATCACTTTATTAAAAACTAGCGGAATAAACTATATATATTATAGCCTATGTCACTCAGTAAAAATGAAGAAATTTTGCAATGGGTATAGACCGATTATCTTGGGGATACCCACAAATAGTCAAAGTAGTATTTGTGGATACATACAAAAACATATGTTTTCTTTTTATAATATTAAGTTTACATAGAAATAGGAGCTTGATGCGGGTTCCATCGGCTCGCTAGTCGCTACACGAACCTTTTGGAAAAGTAAATACTGAGAAGCATAATACATAACTATCCATTCCCATACATCTACCGAAAAACGGATCATAAGTTTTCATAAGCTTGCAATATCGCTAGTTCAATCCAATTTTTAAATATCTTTTTTTCCATTTATTAGCATTAAGATACGACACATAATAATTAATCACTGTATTTTCCTGAAAATTCAATTTTTTTTGTTTTATTCAAAATGCACGAACAAATAAAAACATGTTGCAATATATATCCAGGCACATAATGGTTGTGAATTACGTATATATTTTCAACGAATTAAACACTCCACCTTTCACCAAATGAAACTTTATCACAACACTAACTCACCAAAAATAACGAAAAATATGAATAACATTGTATCTCCGTTTCAACACACGACCATAATATTATTCCTCTGTTTTGAAACTATGATGATATCAAATCGCACTACTCACGAGCAAATAGATTAACAAACAATATAAACTAAATTTTAGTTTAAAACCCTCTAACTCTATTGTTGTGTGTTTTGCGTTTTTCGCACTTTTTAGTATTGAACTGTTCAAGCTGTTTCGTTTGTTATTTTGTGGGAGTGTATACTGTATATTATATTAGACCTATTTTAATCAAATATAGCTAAAAGCAAACTCAACGAAACTGTATTTTAAATAATGAATAAGGAAAAAATGCAAACTCATTTTTGTTTCGAGGGTTAACGCAAATTATTCGCTTATTTATACAAGGTCCATCTTACTATGGTGTTAAATTATTGTACTTCTACCAAAACTACAAAATTAAAACCAAGATATTTAATATTCCTGATACAAAAAAAACTGAATACCTTTAGTACTAACTACTAAATATACTAACAGAATAAATAAACATATTTATATGTATATTAGACCAGAAAAAGTAAGTAAAAAATCGAAATGCTAGAGGTATTTAATTCTTTTTTGGTATCTTACTATAGGTATTTGTGAAAGGTAAGACCTTAAATTAATTCACTTAAAAAAGTAATGTTTCAGTGAATTAAAGATATCAGGTCTTTTTTTGTAAAGACGGTTAATTAAAATTACAATTTCGTTCACAAAGCATTTTATCAGTGTGTCCATAAGTCAACCGAGATAACTTTATGATGACCGCCTATCCTTAATATAAATGCATAAAAAATTAACAATAACTGAGAATAAAAACCCATTCGGAAAAACCAGCAATAAGTATATACACGTAATACACAAGAGTACATATTATTTTTATAAATAAGAATTCGAGGAACTAAAAAGGAATTGATTGAACTAAAAAAATAATCACTATTAAAAGGGGATTTGGTATAATATGTTAATATTGCTTAAATCATGCTTTTTGCTCCTGTAGTCCCCTTTAACGAGTTTTTTTATATGATGTTAGTCGGCAATGGAGCTGGTGGGTCGCCTGATGGTAAGCGCCACCATCGCCCATGAACATTTGGAGAGGTGTAAGGTCGATTGTAGATCTTACATGTTTAAAATTTGTAATTTACTTATTTTGCTGTTTGAAATAGCTCGCATAAAACATAATTATATTAATTTACTTTAATATTAATTGCTAACCATTAATATCGACAAAAACTGGAAACATCATTGTAAAACAGACACAAAAACGTTATAACTCTTTTATAAATCAACATGAAAAATTCTTTTGAATACAAACTTGTTTTCTTTCAAACGCTGATTTTTAAATAGTGTTTATTCATCGTTAACGTAACCGAATCAATCGAAGGTCGGGAGAGATTCGCTTCGGGACGCCACTAAACAAAATTATCTGCCTTCGGCATGAAGACCTCGAGCGATGAGCTTCCGCAATTGCAGTATTGGAAAAATGTTTACCGGAGTTTTATCGTGTTACTTCGTTTATCTTCTGCCATTTGTTACAAAATGGGCACGTTCAAAATATTCGAAGGTGGCGTTTTGAATGGAAATGAGGTGGATAACATACAACGTGCTGCGGACGTTTCGTAGAATAAAGACAGCTTTTCCGTGGAACAGGCTAGATTGAAGAGGTCATATTCAGTATCTATTGTTATTAATGAAATTTATAAAGCATTGCAATGCTATAAAACTAAAAATTAGATTTTTAGTAACAAAGTCAACCAACATTCTTCTGTTGATACCATTCTTTTATTCCTGACAGTTTATTTAAACTTATTAATTGCCTCTAGACGTCTGTTAGGCGCTATTGGTCAAATTAATTGAATAGCGAATAGCTGTATTACTCTACTATAGACTTACGTCAAGGGTTATCATTTAACACTGATGATATGGTATCGGTTTTAAGAAACTGACATTAGTTAGGTCAATATTAAACGGTTAATGATAAAATTCCCTCGGTAGCGGGTAACAATTTTAGTATGAAAAATTTCATATATGTGTCTAGATATCCTTTTCATATTCTGATACCCCAATATCTATTTGAGTGCAATACAAGACTCATCTACCCCTTAAGTACTCTACAAAGGAAATCTGAATTTTCTTAGATTTTTTATCAAAGTCCTTTCCTCTTTACATCATATAAAATGAAAAATCACTAACCCTATTTCCTTTATAAATTACTCGGAAGAGTTCAATTTGAGTCTGTAGCAGGTTCTAAACTTTATAATTCGTTCAAAACAATTATTCTGCTCCAAGTACATCTCATACTAAAACTTTTACAACATTACTCATTTTATTGCCTTCCTTTAGTACCTTCAGCTTTGCGACTTGCGCTTGGGTAATTTATTATAGTACCTGAAAATTCGATGTTAGCAAGCATTTTTAATTTTTCTTAGGATCTCGGAATATGCGTGTTTATAGAATTTATAACTTTCTTACAATTCTATTATATACCATATAAGACTATAATAGTTATATCATTAAAGACTTTAAGACTATAACATATAAGACTTTTTTATACAGCCTGTGTGTGTGGTTACATATATTTGGAACTCCCCTGGTAAGTTTAAAAAACCTGTAGTAGGAGAATTCCCTCTTCCTCATTTGAAAATTACGTGTGCTGTTTTTCCTTCGATAAAATGATTTACTAGAATATATGGAGAGAATACATATAAGAGTATATAAATGAATAAGATAAACAAATAAGATAAGACTAGCTTATCGCTGCGGGTTGATTTATTTTATAAGTTAAATTTTTATCAGTAATAATCCTGATATTAGTGGAGTTCTCCTCTATGTCAATCTCTGGATTAAACGACCAATTTTAATGATTCTTTCACTAGATGAGATAGGCAACATACAGGGTACTTATATGCCGGGTATTTGCGTTATATATATTTATAAAAAAACACAATACTCTTCACACGTTTTATTAAAAACATAAAAGAACAAATAACATAATAGTTCTATGCAATATATGACAACAAGTTTTACTACATGAGGACTTATAATAAAGAATATTTAAAAGGGAGTTTCCACCTTCCACCTCCTTCAAAAACATCCGATAACAAATTTACAACGATAATAACTTAGAAATAATGTTACTTTTAATCAAATATACAAACCTTATTAAATCTTCTCATACGATTTTTCTTAAAATGAACCTTAAATCTATTATTCATAGCACCTAAATTAGCACATCAATTCTTTATAAACTGATCATCCTTAACATCTGACATTTGCTTATAATCATCCAGCCACTGTTCAATAACGGGTATATTTTCGGATGACCATTTCACTTCCTCTCTAATATTTCTCATTGACTTTTCTATTATATGTTCTGCGGAACCAAATTCCCCTTGGTGGGCTACGTATAGCCTAGATACTAAATCTAGACCTGCCTGAGTTGTGAATTCGCCGGTAGCTGACGAAATCAGATTGTCCCATAGGTTCGTTTTCGATGAGAATCTGTGAAATTGTTTGAATTATTGGTTATAATATATTTTACTAACAGTGCGTCTGACTTCGTTCGTAGTATGTGTATTAATCGCTTATAACAATCAAGTATTACGCACATTTCGAAAGATGAAAAAAAATTTTTACTGTCTCAGGAGTTCCTGAGATCAGACCGTTCAAATAAACAAACAAACTCTTCAGTATTACATTGTGAATAAGTATAGACTTAAACGAATATGGCTCAGAGATTATTGTAGTTTCTCTATGTCGATTAATGGTGAATACTTCTTACGTGACAACTGAAAGATCTTGCTTCTACAAATATAAATTAAGACAGTGTTTCGATATTTCCATTTCTAATTCACACGATACTTTTCTGAAGTTTTAAGAATTTCCTATGATAGCAATATAATATCATCGCAGTGTTTCAAAGGAAATTAACAGAAAGAAGCGAAGTACTAACAGCAATCAACGTTTGAGGAAATGAAATTTTAATGAAATGTAAAACTTACTTTTCCTTTAAGAAATCAAAGTTATTTTCCAAGAAATGAAATAGCGTCGTGTATCCCTCCGAGCCTCCAGTCAGCATACTGAATATCAAGAATAGATCTGTCTCAGTGAAGTTTCCATTCCCTTCTAGAATGGTGATATTCAAGAGTCTATTTATCTTGTACTCTTCTATCGGGCACCCAGCTAGTGTCTTCAGAAGATACGTCCTTTCGCTTTGCTTCCTTGATGATGGGAAGTTTATGACTCGCTGAAGACCAAATTCCCACTCCTTTTGCGAACCCCATTTGAAGACTGGACATATGAACTGATTTGGTATCCTGAAAGTGGGCGTTTGGTAGAAATTAAATATGCAAGAAAACTATCGATTATGTAGGTATGTAAAACCTAAAAAATATGTCACGTTACGTTTAAGATTTTGTACAAATGTGTATAATTACCAAGAAGTCTGTATAACTTATAAAATATATTATGTGAAGTATAGAATTGTCTGAAGATTTTATGAATTTCTCTGACTATCCTTTGTTTTAGAAACATACAAAATATATAGTTTTATTTTGATTGTAAATAATGTCTATAAAAAGTTAAAAATTTGTAGAAATTAAAGACTTTTTAACGTATTTTAAACGCGAATATTCATTATATTACTAACTCGACGTTTCGCAAACTTTACAGTAATCGTTCAAAATCCGTTAATAAGTTTTTAATTTCTAAATGTATACTCGCGGAAAATCAAACACAAGAAAATACTATTTATTAAAAGTTTAGCAAGTATACATAAGGGACACGACTGTTTTTTCCGAAATTGCAACTACAAACCAAAACTAAAATAACGGTGAACTGGTTTATTAAACATCGTGGAAACGTATCGATAGTTTCTATCTGATATTTTCTGCTTCCAACCCGATCGTGAAAGCAACCTCAGCATCTTAATTTAATTCTAAAGACGCAAATATCATTCTTGAGTGCATTCATTGAGAATACGGTTTAAAAATTCTCTTTTATAGAGATTTCTAAGAAATGAAACATCTCGCAAAATACAGAGAGCGACCTAAATTCACTCAGCTATCACTTGTTTTACGCTACGGCGAAATAGTGACAATGGAAATTCGTAGGGGAACGGATCTTGTTTTAGACAGGGATATAATAAATCACGAATACTCACTATATTTTCTATTTTTGTGTTAAAAGCATTATTTAGTATATTTATTTATATTTTGTAATTGGTAAAAAAGTAAGATTAAATATTAAAAACTTTAAACTTTTTTGTTTCCCAGTAAACATGTCTATGAATAACTAACTACCTTAATGAAAGACAAAGCATTTTTTTTTTAAGATACAAAAAATAATTCATTCAATTCATACACCATGCAATTATTCTTTGCTTTAAAATACATTAAGGTAGTAAATAAACTACAGAAATACGATAATATTAAACTTAATTGCATAATCTTACATGAAAATCATCCTATCTATTCAATTGAGAATAAAACTTTCAAGAGCTATGTTAAAAATACACATACTATTTATGTTAACAACTGAATATTTTTCCTAGTAAAATTCCAAACTAGACGCCGTGTAAAGAAGAATAGACACACATTCGAGAGGTACTAAGAAACACGTTAGCATTGGTCCGAATACATTTGATTTAGGCCATTTAATCGAGTCCCTTCAGACATGTCAACATTCAGTGAGTTCTCAGAAGAATTCACATCTGAAGAGATCCTTTGTTGGGATAATCTTTTCTGATTTTATTATTGTGAAAAAGTAAAATACTATTAACATAATATTATGGTTTTATTATGTTTATGCGTCCTTTCTATGTCTTAGTTTTAGGGAAGAAAAAATGTGCTGTATACGTAATCGTATGGTGAAAGCAAGCTTCCCACTAACATTATAAATGCGAAAGTTTGTAAGGATGTGTGTGCGTTTGTTGCTCTTTCACGCAAAAACTGCTGAACCGATTGCAATGAAATTTGGTATGTAGATAGCTGGACAACTTGAATAGCATATAGGCAACTTTTTATCCCGATATTCCTACGGGATACGGACTTACGCGGGTGAAACCGCGGCGCGCAGCTAGTAATTTAAAAGTTAAATTATGTGCCAGTTGTAACATAAATTAGATGTGAAAATACGAAGGCCATTACGTTAAGACTTTACTTTTCTAAATTTTCTTTGAGCAAAATTTTAACCGTTACCGTTTGTATTATGTAAAGAAGTCGATTCTTTACATATAAGAAACAAAATCTAACCAATATATCCGAATACTTACGGATTTCCATCATCAGGATTAGGTGCTTGCATCCATTTATCATAAGCTTCCTGTGCTTCCTGTATGCAGGGTTTGTATCCAGCCTTACACAGGAAAGACTTCGTTAGTGACCGTAGATTCTTCCTTCCAGCTTCTTCATTTTCTTTCTCAATCTTCAGCTCGTTGTAAAGGGGACTGAGGAATGTACGAACGTATGCCTAGAGGGGTGGAGTATTTTTTGTTATTTAAGTATAAGCTACAGTGCGTGTATAAGCTACTGAGGATTACTATTTTTCTTTTACTATCCTTAACGCATCAGCTTCTTTCATTCATAAATATCCATTTTATAAAAGAAATAATTCCTTTCTCTTACCTTGTATAAAGTATGATTAAATTTGATTAATTACATTTTTTCTAGAATGTATAAAATAAAAAGGTAACGAAAAAATAATTCACGAAAATGAAATCTTGTACTTTGATTAAATAAAAAATGTAAATTGATAAAAGCGAGACGAACAAGTCGTAAATATTCACAATCGTTTATCGTAACGATTTACGAAGTTTAGAAAGAATTTCGTGAACAAATAGAAAAGTTGAGTCTTTTCTAATAAAAGAACATTATTATAACCCTATAGTAAGCATACATTTTGGATACCAAAGCATAGCATATCTTTCGAGAAATTGTGTCATACGTTTTTAATAACTAGATGTAATTATAAATGTTTATACCTCAATCTGAGACCAAATTCATTCGCTAAAAATCAGAAAAGCAAAATGCAAAACTAGTTACTTTTCATCAACATCCATTCCTCTAGAATAGATAAAATGGAAATGTAAATAAATCACAGACACAGCAGCAACAAGTCACAACATCGAAATCCACTTAGAATAAGCCGAGTTTTAGATTAACTTTGAAACCAGTTGATTGCCTATTAGGCCGCTTTCATAGCTACAGTGTGGCAAACCTAAGGGTGAACCTAAAGTTTCATTTTGAATTTTCGTATACGAAAATACTAAAAATGAATTCAGCTTCTTTTAGAAAAGTCTGATTATATCTGGATTTATTTTAATAAAATGGCTTCGAGTTGATTATAATAAATTCTTTTATATTGAAACTTAATATGTAGCATCAAGTTTACATTGTTTTTAAAACAACTGATAAAAATAAACCTGATCTTTTAGATATCTCTTAAATGGAGGTATGTATGGGACGTAGAATAACATCCTATACGGCACTCTCACCACTTCATTGAATGCATTATGTAGACTAAAAAAATCATCAAAATCATAAAGACTTGTTAATAACGTCTGTAGCGTTCTAAAGAAATGGATATACATTGTTACATACATTTGAAAAATATGAATATTTGACGATTATGAGGTTAACCTCATTCAGACAGTCGGGTAAAATACAATTAAAAATCTATCAATCACGAATCTATGACAGAATAACCTGATATAATATTCAACAAAGGGTTGATTCATCAAAGCAAATCTATAAATACAACTCCCCGTACTATTTCATGACTATTAACTTACCCTAAATTTATCAGCTATACACGAGCAAATATGCCTTCCGATGTGATCGATCATTGTAAACACCGGCTCCCATACCATGTAATCTTTCTCGTTTTTCAAAAACAACGTCATATTTAATGCAGTGACGAAGGAAAGTTCACCGGCATAGGCGAGGTTCCATGCGTCGTGCAATATCTTCGCTCGGGTCAATGATGGTATAGCTACACGCTGGTCACTCTGTAAGAACTGTAGGAGGAGGTTCCAATTGTCTTTCTCGTAATTGACTGGGAATGGGGCTGGAAATATAAGTGTTACATAGTGACTAAAACTTGATGCGTCTTTTAATAGTTGGGATTCAGTGTAATTCATTCAGATTCAGTCAGGGGCTGTGTGAAAATAATACGATAGAACATTTTCTCTTAGTTTGTACATTTATTTCGCCCACAAATGTATGATTTTTTTTTTATAAATTAGAAATATATAGATGCTTTCCATAATAAGGATTCAGTAAAAAACAATTTAAATATTTACAACCTACGCTGTTCCATTATAGTATATTTAATACATAATAACCTGTTATTTTTTTTCATTAAATAAAACAAATAAAGAAAACGCAGCATTGTTGTTGTAATTTCAAACAATTCTTGCCACCAACATTAAATCAAATAGCAGTATTATGAATTTAAATTCATGAATAATGATAAACCCATTTCAAATATTACTCAGTATTATTAGGAGATGTCCCGGATTATCATTCATTAAATTTGTCACTGATTATCGTACGCCTTTTCTCAGATTCCATTAAGGTAAACCTTTATTAAATATTATAAATAATAAATATATTTAAACTAATACATACACATTATTAATGATAAAATCAACGAAATTGTAAAACACTTACTCTTTCTTATTCAGAATGTATGTAAGGAAATATTTTAATCCTAGCGATCCTAATCAGAACAATAAGTTATCATACCCAATAGAATATTGTATTGTAACTTATCTTTTGATTAAGAATGCGGGTTCCCTCATAGGAGGCGTTCCAGTATTGGGAACATATATGGTCTGATGATGATGATTAAGAATAAATCAGTTGTGCAAAATTTCGCGGCTAATTAGATTGACATCGTATCAAAATTGTCCATATAACCATTATTAACGAAATAAATATTTCTTAGCACGAGTTAAGAAAATCCTTATTAGCATAATAAAATTTTGTACAAAGAAATAATTCATAAAGGCTTTCTGAATACAATTCCTAATATTTATGAACGAAATTTGCTAAAAGTAAACAAATAAATTTATTTATATTGCCGCGCCTGCGAAAACTGTGAATTCTTATCTTTTTGTTTTGTTCTACTATACTTTATGATATAAACCTTGTACTTCTGGTTTGTACAAGTCAATTAACAATTTCCCGTAATTATTAGGAATGCGAAAGTAACTGCATGTCTCTTCTTCACGTTCAAACCACTGAACTGATTAAGCTATATAATATTTATATATCATTAGCTGCGCCCCTCGGTTTCACCCGCGTAAGTACGTATCCCATAGGAATATCGGGATAAAAAGCCTTGCATATATGTTATTTCAGTTGTCCAGCTGTCTACGTACCAAATTTCATTGCAATCGGTTCAGTAGTTTTTGCGTGAAAGAGCAACAAATACACACACACATCCTTAAAAAATTTCGCATTTATAATATTAGTAGGATTAGTAGGAAGTAGGATAGTAGGGAAGAAGTAGGATAGGATATCAAAATATTATTATTATTATTATAAAGCGCGCTAAACCGTAGACGCAAAGCTAATACATAGCAAAATGATATGTATATACCATAATTTATCCTTATCCTGCAAGAACATGATTTGATTTATGTTTGTGAGAACTGAGATCAGTAATGTCTGAATGGCTTAAATGTAGACGTAGACATTTATGTTACTTGATATTCCAGTGGGACACTAGTAAGATGGAAGTGTGCGACTCGAAGGATCCTTATCAAATTTGGGTACAACACGCTAGAATTGGATAAACAGACTAAAGTTCAACATTGTCTTTATTTTGGAACTATTTCAGCGGACATGTTTGGTTCTTCTAAAATGTAATATGGGGTCATTTTTAGGGGATTCCTTACATGTATTAAAGTTATGCCTTTTTAGGATACCGTACCGTACCGTACCGTCAAAAGGAAAAAACAAAACACTAATATGATCTATTGTTATCCGTCTGTATATAATATGAAAACCAGAGAAAGCATTGAGTTGAAACGGTGTTACTGTTATTAACTACTTAAGGGGCAGCCATAAATTACGTCACACGTTAAAGGGGGGTAAGATATCACCAATATGTGACAAAGTGTGATAAGGGGTAGGTGGGGAATGGGGAATGAAAGGTTTAAAATATGTACTGTGATTCGACATTTAAAATTAACGAACTCAAAATCGCTTTTTTAAAATGCCTTCTTAAAATTAACAATGTGTGACGTCACTTCAGGGCTTCTTAAATATAACAGGCTGTGACGAGTAGGGGGAGGGGTCAAAAAAAGGTAAAATTCGTGTGACGTAATTTATGGATTGCCCCTTACTAAATTTAGTTCTCTCATTCATTGACTTACCAATTTCTTCAGGATTAACGATGATAAAGTGTTGTTTGCCGGGCATATTATCTAAAATAATTTCTTTCTCCTGCATCCACGCTACAGGAGCTGTGTTGGCAAAGTCCAACTTGTCCCCACGTATCACTACTAATGGTAGTTGCCAAGTCATCTTGTCGGCGTTTGGAACATCGTGTGGTCGCTCGCGGAGATAAACTTTCTGGAGAAATATGCATTTATTATGTTACTGTTGGGAAAAATATGTTGTATGTGAAACTTTAATAGAATTTTTGATCTGATATTAATGATCACAGTATAGTAATTGATTCTAATACGAATTTTGTTAGGTTTCGGTGTTTGTACGGTGTTTGTGTTTAGTTTATATTTTATTAACCTTATTCAATAGAATTTTGGTAAGGATAGAAAAAAATTACGACAATCCTACTTATATTATAAATGCGAAAGTTTGTAAGGATGTATGTGTTTGTGTGTTACTCTTTCACGCAAAAACTACTGAACCGGTCGCAATGAAATTTGGCACGTAGATAGCTGGACAACTGGAATAACATATAGGTAACTTTAAATCCCGATATTTCTATGGGATGCGGACTTGCGCGGGTGAAACCGCGGGGCGCAGCTAATATTATAAATGCGAAAGTTTGTAAGGATGCGTGTGTGTGTTGCTCTTTCACGCAAAAACTACTGAACCGGTGGCAATGAAATTTGACACGTAGATAGCTGGACAACTGGAATAACATATAGGCAACTTTTTATCCCGATGTATATACGGGATGCGGACTTGCGCGGATGAACCGCGGGGAGCAGCTAGTAATATTATAAATGATTTTAAAAAAATCCTTTATAATAATAATTAAAATTAATTTCACCTGAGACACATGAGCTGTATTTTTATCATAATTCCTAGTAACAGTCACTAAAGGAAGACGGTCCTTTTCTATCCAACTTGCTGCTATCATTTTAATGTCCACGTCTTTTGCAATTTTACCGTCTTCACGTGCAGCATCGTTCAGAGCATTCCATACATCATCGCTGGTAAAGGTTTTCATTCGTCTACAAAACAGAAAATAAATGTGTGTCTATGCTATAAATGTTCCAAAAGACAATAATAAAAAGTACCTACACGATCGAAGAATTGAACTAGAATAGCATAGAAATAACTTCAAATGCGGAAAAATATAAAATTTGAAGATATGTTAAACACTTCATTCATTTATACGAGCAATACTCCAAGAATAAGTCATAAGATCTATACATTGTAAATAACAATATTAACACTATGCTAGCTATGAATTTTAAAAATGTAATAAAATATGGCGAATCAATCAGATACTAAAATATATAACATCATAACCAAATGTGTTACTTACTTTTCCTTTATGAATTTTCTTAATCCCTTCCTAAAAGTATCAGCACCGAGGGTATAATTAAAAAGTCTGAACAGAAGTTCTATCTTAGTACAGGCGGTCTCTTGCTTCATACCCGTTATCCGAGAGTGGGGGTATCGTTTGCTGAACTCATAATATATTGAATAAAGCACTGTTAGCGGCCATTGTCTTTCTATTTCCGTGTCGTTAAGCTGCGGAATAAAGTGATTAATTAGGAAAAACGAGATTATACGCACAAGGGAACTATAATTATGGGAGATTTATATAAAAACTAGCTGCGCCCCGCGGTTTCACCCGCGTAAGTCCGTATCCCGTAGGAATATCGGGATAAAAAATAGATGTTGGCCGATTCTCAGACCTACCCAATATGCTTACCAAATTTCAGAGGAATCGGTCAAGCCGTTTCGGAGGAGTATGGCAACGAAAACTGTGACACGAGAATTTTATATATATAGATATACTGGTTAAGACTTATTCGTTTATTGAGTTTAAATATGTATTACTAGCGGTCCGCCCCGGCTTCGCCCGTGGAACATATATAGCCTTCCTCAATAAATGGGCTATCTAACACTGAAAGAATTTTTCAAATTGAATAACAACCATTGTATATTGTACAAGATACTAATACTGCAAAGAGGAAACTTACATTATTGTATTTTTGTATGTTTGTAACGTTTTCACGCGAAAACCACTGGACCAAATTCAAAAAATATTTCACAAATAGAAAGCTGCAACTTCACTGAGCGACATATAATATGTACTACGGACGAAGGGAATTACGAATCGATATAAAAGGTCGATGTCAGCTTCGCTATGTGAATATATTTTTTACCTTTAAAGCGATTTCTGCAGCAATATACCCCACGAGTCCTTTATTTACATACGCGTCGCTCCACCACGCGGGTGTGGTGAGGGCTCCGAGCCAGTGATATGTGATCTCTTGTTCTAATTGGAGGTATCTGCGGTTTGTTAGGTCACTCTCCCTGAGAATCATAAATATACATAGAGAACTATGACTTCAGAAACACGGTAAAGGCATACTTCCTTTAATTTATGTTAGAGTTATGGGTGGGTAAGAGACATGGGTGGATTATTAGGGACACACTGAGTTTACTTACACACACACACACACACACATACACACACAGTAATATAATATAAGCTTTCATGAGAAAAATTTTGAAGCCGTAAGAAATAGTAAATTCTTTTCACATCTTTGTATAACCAGCTGATATAAAACTCACCATTCTTCAACCAGCTGAATGTGAATGAGACATGAGAATTCTAATTTCTTCAATAGAGTGGGTAAACGATAGTCTAAGGAATTATCAAGCTGTACATTTGATTGAATAAAAAAAATGTTTTGTGTGTTTGGAAGGTCTCAATGATACATTTATAATAAGTTTTTAGCACGAAATATAAGATTGACGACATTTGCGCCTGACTTGCGGAACAATAACAGTAAGATAAAACTAGCTTAGTACTACTACTACTATTATAATAAGCTTTGTTAATATCAATGAGACGAAATTGTGAAATTTCCATTAGCACTTTTTGTATCTGTTTACTTACTTAAAAACAATAAGTCCCCAGTTGTCCACAGGTTTAACGCCAAGGTAATTTGGCAAAGCGACTATATCCAGCCGCTTGAGGGGCAGAGGCACTTGCCAGAAGTTAGCGATCTCAGCAAACACACGGGGAACTTTCTCATGCAAACCTTCTAGCGCTGGAAGGAACTCTGGTCGAGCCCAGACACGCAATTCTACAAACAAATTCTAACCTTTTAAATGAACTTTTTGTTGCTTGCAAGTTTCATAACGAACTACTGAATAAACTAATTTTATTTGTTTTGTGGTTCGCACGTGCGATATAAGGAAGCAGACCTGGGTTCGATTTAAATTTATACAAGGAAATATCCTCCATCTTTATTTACCTGTGAAAGGAAACCAATCACTAAGCTGATCTACGTTGCATCTGAAGTAGAATCATGGGTCCTCAAAGAAAATCGAAACTCCGCTTTTCGAATGTCTGATTAAAACTCGAGAAATGAATATATTAAAATAAAAAGGAGTCTAAGAATATCGTTAAGCTGTATAAACTCATGTATTACACACCCTATACAATCGTAATAAATATTATGTGGATTAATAAAGACGTGAAATATAAGGGTGAGTCCTTACTATTTAGGACTAAGTCTAGTCGGTCTACGGATATACGTTATGCGTTCGCCGAATACCCTTATGGATAAATCTTACAAGATAAGGTGGTAATATGGTCCCTTTAAGGACTAAAATTACTCCAGTATTATCAGAGGCAGATGATGTTTTGATTACTGTTTTCGGATAATGGGTGCAGACTTCGTAATATGAATTCCCTCTTTTAGCCCTAGCATATTACGAGTAGTACCAAAGATCACGTCTCGTAGTAGGTAATAGAAGGGTCTAGATGATATTATCTCATATTCATCATATTTTAGTTGACACGCACAAGTCAGAAATAATCTTTTATATTGCGCATTCAAAATATCACATCAGGTGGGTAACGACTAATAAAACAAAAGATTAATCCTCGAACTTTTATGTGTCGGCATCGCAATTTCATAACTACTTTCTTGAGCTCTCATAAAATAAATCTCATAACTTTTTGTTCACGACACATTTCGGTTACGAGTGTCGGTTAATAGCGAAATCGAATGGTTTTATTGAGTACCTTCGTTTTTACGACCAGATTCCACAAACTTTGGGAATAAATCGTATAAAGATTTTCAATTTACATTTTTTACATAGCGACCCGTCTTCTCTTGAATTATGCACTGTTCGAACTCTGGAAGTTGAAGAATAAATTCATCGATAAAATGAATTACAAGAACAAGTCTTACCGATATTATTTCCATTGTCGTCTTTATAATGTGTTGAACCGCCGAGTTGTTTTAAATGAGCTATGACGATACCCAAAGTGAACGTGGACATCGGCGGAGTTCTCTCAAAATAATCTTTCACTGCGCCTGGTTCATCAGTTCTAAAAATCACAAACATGTTACAACGACAAATACCTAGATGCATGTTTCTTATCCTCTTGCAAAATAGTTAAACAACAATTTCATTAAATTCGATTGCAGTCAGCGAGATATAGAATAACAAAGCTTTAAATATTTTCTCATAATATCGTTAGTTGCACTAATATAAAGAGAGTAAAAACGTATAGAATTTACTTACATATTTTCCGTCTTAGCAACGGGTGTGTTACTTAGAGCAATCATATCCCGTGGTCTCACAACTGTCAATTCAAATGGAGTCTTGTAACCCGGTTCATCAAAACAAGGAAACATACGCCTTGCATTGTTTGGCCGAAGTTGGGTGCCAGCAACTATGCTAAAATTAAATGAAACGAAAAATGTCCGTGAATAGTAAGGATAATTCAAAAACGTGCTTATGATTTTCTCTACCCTTTTCCTTTAATAAAATATATGACACTTTCCATAAATGGATCCCCTTATCAATCAGATTTCTAAAGAGATGTTATAGCATGCAATACCGTTTTGAGATGAAGAATATTATATCTTGAGCGAATGGAGAAATCTGAAGTATTTTATTCAATACGCTCCGGTATTTATTAACCTATAGGTAACTTTTGAAGAAAATCACGTAAAACTTTAAAATATTTAACCTATTTTCTTTATGCATTACGTATTCATAAACCGTAGGAGAAACGTATTACTGAATTAAAATTGTCAACTTTTTAAGATTCAAATTGACTTTCAGGGAAATACCCAAAGCCATATATTGAACTGGTATGTAACTTATTAATTCAAAGATTTTAGTTACATTGCATTTACGCTCTAAAACTGCATACACTTTTTAAAAATGTTTGTAATGGAATTGATATTTTTCATCGAACGTTGTCTATTTTCATCGTAATAATATCATATGTCTCACTATTTAAATATAAATTTTTAAATAAGAGAAATGCGGAACTTAAAACAATGAAATTCAAATCAACCCTTTTCCAATTTTTAAATACTAACATAACATAACATTAGATTTAACATAACATAAATTAAGTTTTTAAATCTAAGTCACGAGCAATGCAATTTCCAACTGAATATCAGTAGGATGAATATTATAATAAATATTTTACAGGAAATACTCATAAACGAACAAAGCAAGCAACAGACAAAGGCTTTTTGTAATTAACTGTGTTTATATTTTTAAATATTATTACAGTTGAGCACGAAATCTCTTTTTCCGGACTGTGTTTTGTACGTGAAATGAATTATAAATTTTCTATTGAAAGCGGATGTATTTGTAGGTTCACACATTAAAAAATTCTACGGCCCTCTGATAGAAGTTCTGGAATACCTAAATATAACAAAAAGCAAATGTACAAACTTACCGCTCCTCATCGATCTCAGTTTTGTAAGTCGACGTGAAGAAACCATCAGTCGATGTGGTTTGCAAGTTCCCTTTGAAACTGAAGTCCAAGTAGCCTATAGTTAACTTGGAAACTGTTTTATCTAACCGCAGTGTTAGAATCGGCTTCTTGATATCCATCCTCATCTTTTTGATTGTTACCTTTTCCATTTTTCTATGGACAATATTGAGAAATACTTATATTGTGATCGTAAACAAGACACAGAGATGAAGATTTTAGATAAAGCTATCATTCAATTATGCTATTTCAAAGTCAACATACTTTAATGTAGGTATCTATTTATTTTATTTTGATAATGACTAAATAAAATGAAACACGCTCAATCCTCTACGAGTCTCACCCATTCTGCTGATACCATGTATTAATGAAGACGCTGGCTCAGTTGTTGAGCCATCGGAGTTCAATAAAGAATTGAGAGACTTAAGGCTGAACGAGCGAGCAAGTATTAATAGTTTTTTAATTTTTAATTTTTATTCTACTCTATTTTTTATCTACTCCACCACCACTTGAAACGGTAAGGAAAACATCTTGAGTTAACCGGCATGCCAGAATTATCAAAAATTCCCCGATGTGTGGCATCTGCCTCTGGCTTGTACCCTTAGTACCTGTGTCTCTACAAGGAGAACCAATATTGACGAATGATGATGATAATTAACTACAGTACCAAAAAAACTTACCCTGATTCTTCAATATACACTTCATAATTTGTTATTTCTAAGTCGTGATCGCAGTGCACACTAATTTCATCTGAATCTTGTAGCCACGTGACATTAATCCTCACATGACCTTTGAATAGTGCATCTTCCAAATACGGTTCAATATCGAGGTGATAACCAGTTGGTTCGATGGTTTTTTCTAAACGTGCTTCTAAAGTTAAAGCATGGGCGTTGTTCAAGTCTATACTACGGGTCTTGATGATGTGAAGACCTTGTACGTTCTGATCCTAATCGAGAAAATTAAAAAATGTATTGATTTGATAGCTTTGTGTTTCTTGGGTCTAAGTACAGATGGGGGGGGGAGTCGGCATGTGTAAGAACTAAATAGTTATTTGATCTTGCCCAAACCGATATAGAAAATCCAAAAGCTATTAAAAATCTAATCGTGTGAATAATATGTAAGTTTTAATTATATATAGAATGATATAACATACCTTATCCGGTGGAAGAGAATTAGCGTAGCACAAATATGCGCAAGCGGCGATCAAACCACCAATTGACTTCATCTTACCTGTTGATAAATCAAAACGTTCACCGTATTTACGTCTGACTTATTTGGGTATTATAGAATAGTATAGTTTAAGGTCAGAAAATCTCTTAAAGCATATGTAAAGGCCTATAACTATACAGATACTCTTTGTTCTAAATGCGACTTTAAATGGGTGTGAAAAATAATTTCCCATTTAATTTCTTAGTATTAGCATAGTTTTACTTTTTGTACTACACGTACTTACTCTGCGCTATTTATATTTCCAAAAAAGTAAAATTTTGAAAAACGGGAAAGTGACGATCAAGCCAACCAACAGTCCGGCAGATTACAGTAATTAAAATATTAAAAAACAAAATGAAAAGACAAAAATTATGAAGGTTACTCACGAAACATATCAGGGCGACGGACTTCAGCTATATGATCCTCCGTCCCTCCTCATTCGCTCAATTGGTAGCAGGATATCTCCCATTTACTCTGACGACACTGTGATTGTCACTTGTACTCGCTAATCTTATTAACTTGCTGATATTACACACTCAGATCGCGAGAAAATTATCTATGTATGGGGACAAGTCTAACTGTGTACTTTGTGTCATATTTTTATAATAATTATCTTGTTTTCGCTTGATAGTGATCGAGAGAATCACAGAACTCCTCTTGCTCTTAAGCCTGGTCGTGGTTTCCAGGATAGAGAAACTTTGGAATTGATTAGTCACTCGTACAATGGGTAGCTTAAAAACTCAATGAATATCTGTCATTGACAGCTGTTTGAGGAAAAAGGAAAAAGTAAAGTTTAGTCGGTAGTCTATAGTTGCAGTGGGAGTACGATATAATCCAGAGCACCTTCCCCGAGGGCCTTGGATATGCGGTAAATGTATTCTACGCTTTTAAAAAAGTAGGTTCCGATATGAATGGACTAAGAGAAAAACTTCATATACTTTACAGTAACAAGCTAGTAAGCACTGATATTTCGACTGAGTATTTTAAAATATTCTTATAAGTACAAGACGTATAATGAGGAATCAACTATCCAGCTTGATACGATTTTAATCAAATGCTACTTGACCGATTTTAAAAATACTTTTATCTTAAGTAAGTTATAATCATCATGACCGCCTCCTTGGTACAGTGGTTAACGCGTGAGCTTAGAACCGAGGCGTCCTGGGTTCGATTCCCGGTGGGGACGCACCAAAAAAAAATGTCTCGGTCTGGCAGGACACAGAAGGCTGATCACCTACTTGTCCATAAAGAAAATCGATCAGTGAAACAGATGTATATCATCTGCCCCATACCCCACTAGGGGACACGGGACTTCACTTTTCTAAGTAATCATACCTTAAAAAGTATATTATATATATACAATATACGTTTTCATGGCGGGTCAAGTCAAGCAAAACTCTATGTTGCTACTTCAACGTGGTAGAAACCTTTGGGTTTCGTAAGTATATTGATATACTAAACAAAGGCATTTTGTCGTTTTATTATATATAAATAAATTATTAATATCAGTTTACTTTGATAGTATCTTGGTACTTTACTGGTCATAAATTAGATGTCTTTCAATTACAAATAGTTATTTCAAAGTTATCTTAATACGTTATTCATTGTTTATTTCAAAGTGGCATGTTTGATTTATTGTATGCAGTTTTAAGACGATTTATCATCTTCATCATCATCATCAACCTATATTTATATATGTCCCCACTGCAGAGACATGAGGGCCAAGGGTCAATCGATTATTATTAGGTGTCATTTGATTTTTAACAAACATACATACTTTATTTACATAAAATAATAAAGTAACAATAATATAAGTATACACGTAAAATATAAGGTAACACAGAAGAGTACAAAGGACGTTTTTATTGCTAAGACAGCGATCTCTTCCAGACAAACTAGAAGAATAGCAATGAAAAGTACAATTATTAAAAAATGAAAATATACATAAAAAACAAGCTTTACAATCTGAAGTTCTGTGGAACATTATTAAAATAATGTAAAAAGTCACCTTGCTAATTATGTGATTTTGTTAAACCTTCGCTAACTTTATAAGCCAGACAAAGTAATTTCATCTCTTATCAATATCAATTCCGTGACTCGTTAAGGTTGGAAATTGCGCGTCTGGCCTCGGAAGCCGTTTGCTGATCAATAATTGTACCTTTCCACATAATTTGTTACGCTCTATTAGCATAATTTTATAAAAATATCAATATTGATTGATGAAGTTGTGTTTCCTAGGAATTCAGGTTGTGGAGAACATTTACTATACTTAAAATACAAATCAGACGCATACTTAGTAATTAAAATGCACAAAAAAATCACAATATACCATGTAACATAATTAATATACAATAAATAACATGCACACTTCCAAGAGTTTGATTCCAATAGGTTTCATAAAATTTATTTTATATGCATAAGTGATATAGAAATATACGCATGCAAATGCTACTGTGTTAAGTACGTAAACGTTACGTTAAGAAAAACGGCGACCGGATGAATTGTCCATTTCAAGAAGAATAAATCAAGGAAAAGTGAACAAGTTTCCAATTCTGCATCATGTGAGAATTACCGACATAAATTCCACAGCTTCAACTAGATAATGGAAGTACCACGCCATCCGTATCATATTTAAGAGTAAACAATATTATAAAAGCTCATATTAATACAACCTCGACTATTTCATAGCAGCTAATCTGCGATTATTAAAAGCAATTATATGCACAATCTAAAGAGATTAAGTTGCTTACAACGCACATTTAAAACTGTCCTCAAATATTTTTGGCAACATTGCAGTCGAAGGAGACAAATGTTAATACTCTTTGTCTTTTAATAGTTTTTGTAATGACAAATTTTTAACTCATCAATTCAGTATCGGTAACAGAAAATACTAAGCCTAAATTTAATTTTGTATATAAATTAAAATCACACAATAAAAATATACCTGGTTGTTTACACCTGGCAACCCTAATGTTGATGCAGACTGAGAGGTGGCAACCATTTTGGTTTTCTATTATTTACGTCATATTCTTTAAAACGACACAATTTTTTTAAAACAAAAACTTAACATAACAAACACCTCAACATTCATTTAAAAATCATTTCATAAAAAAAAACATTTACATACACAATCGAGCAGTGCGATATTGTGATGTATGTAAATAATAAGTGTACAAAGTTTGAATGAAATCGGTTCGCGGGAAGTGGGAGAAAAACGGGTGTGAGTTACATACATACATACAAACATACAAGTGAAGCTAATAAAAGCGTGTTAAAAATACGATACCATCAGTGTTCGCAGTGTTTATGGGACGATATAATAATATAACATCAAGTAGATTCCTCCCAATATATAAGTGTATAATCTATGGATTCCTCTTTTACTTGCTCGAAAATAACACCAAAAGCATATTGATGTTTCTTCACTATATAGCATAAGTAAACTGTAGTTTAAAATAACTAAAAAAAAACATTTATATTGCCAATCGAACTAAAAATTTGAAAATAATTTTTGATTACAAAAAGTTTAATATGAAATTAAGTAGAAGATGAAACAATGAATCATAATGAATCACCTCAAAACAAAATTATGATGAAATGTAAGTTATTTACATATTAATTCAGAGTAAAAAGCGTGGCGTATTTAATATAACACAGTAAAATAAATTAAACATTCATTAGGTAAGATAATCTGTAAATACATATATTTGTAACAATTATGTCTGTCATCATATTTTAAAATTTAAAACCTAAGCCACATACGTATGGAAATAAAATTTTTTAATGCGGGTTGGTTGATGCTTATTCAATTTCAAGGGCACAATGAACATGACATGAAAAGGGGACATTATGATGAAACAAATTGTACTCTTAACCTAATGCCGTGAACATTCACACAAAGACACAAGGTTTTTTCGGTGGACGACATTTGTAAATATTTGTTTTTTCATACATGAGCGCAAAAAATCATACATCGCATGAATATTTGCACGCATGTGGGTGACCCGGGTAGCATATTATTATCCCATGGTTTATATTTCCTCTCTTGAATTAAGAAGATTATGTCATCCGCTGTTATTACAATTCAAGATAACGTCAGACTCACGTGACTATAAATTATGCAACACATATTTGATATGAATAAGCATGCGTTTAGTTAGTTCAAATTTGAAGTCATCACAGATAATTTTTCACCACGAAGACATTGCTTTTTTTATTTAATTTTTTCTTATTTATGTGAAAATAAATGCTATCTGGCAATAGTCAACGTTCCAGAACACGCAACAGACGTCGAAAAAAAATCCGTCGTTTTTCGGAATGTCGATAGATTTAGAAGGGATTTATATTAGACTAGAGTCTGGACCATGTCCGGGGCGTGGCATGTACGTGGCCCGGAGTTGGGACGTTACTTACATTTTGTATGAAGCATTTTAAAAATGAATTTGCACGGGACATGTTTCATTAATTAACCTTTAATATGTTTGTTATTGTTTCAATTAAATTTATTCATCACGTACATTCAATGCGTTTATCATAACCTACTTAAACATTTTGATTATTGCGTCATACTAACCAGCGCATCGAGTATGTGATTAGCGGATCCATACATTTAATTAACAACAAAACATGATTCAAACAATACAGCCAGAAAAGTCCGATCGTTATTGTAAGATGTATATCGTTAGTTAAAATATTTTATATTAATTATCGACTTGCTGATTTCTTCAGATCTTATTTATTTTGTTTATTTTTATTTTTCTTCTTGAATCTAAGGTTCCACAGTTAGTTGGTTTTACGATTGTAAGTTCAACAAATTTCTTAGTTTTGCTACAGTGTTTAAAAAAGTTAACTGTGAGGCAAACCTAATACCTAGCAAAGCAATTATATTGACACTAAAATCTCTTGAAGTTCAGAAAGTCGGATTGTAAAAGAACATAGCTTTTTGAGTGACATGAAATTATGAACCGCAATAATTTACTTATTCATTAAATGTATTCGTTGTCTTTTATCTTATAATTATCTAAGATAAAATATAATGATAATGCAAAGAATTAAAAACCCATTATCATTAATTGACTGCATGTTCTAACTCCATATAACTATTTCTCGTTCACATCGAATTAGGTACTTTTGCACAATTTGCATAAAGCTAGTGATTTCTCTATTTATAATGATATATTCGAGAGAAATTTAAATCGATGCCAAATTTATTACCTATAAGTGGTTTCCTAGCGGCGGTAAAAATGGCAAATATTTATCAATAGGACTTATAATATTAAGTTACTTAAACATATTAGTACACGCTAATTGTTTAGTTACTAAGAGAATTATAATTGTATTTTGGGAATCATATTTTATAACGAGTGAATAAATTTGAATTTGAATAAATCAAAGTCAAACATGTCATTGGAAAAATCAGAAAAGCAGTTTAAAAGTTCAATTAAATTGCAAATGGCTGAGTCGTTTAATATTTTGAAAGGACGGAGCTAGTTTTAAAATAATTTAGGGTTTCAGTGTAAGAACTTCTTAGTTCTTCTTTCTTCGTTAGCGAATAAAGAAAATAAGGAAGTGCAATCAATAGCATTATGACAACCATATTAAAACAAATATTGAAAAGGACTCAAGCACATAAGCTTATAGAAATAATAAATAAATACTAAAAACAATTTAATAAAGAGAATGTACGAAGAGTAAACAATTTCACAATTGTGGCAACAGCACCGGCTGTCTGAGCTCTCCTTGCGGTTATCAGAAAGGGGAACCATGCCTTTACAACTTATACACCTAAAGTACTTATAAATATTAAGTAACTGAAGTCCATGCATACAAGCGAATTAAATCTCGAACCTAAACATTGTTCGAATTACATTAGCGGAGAATCACAATTTGAAATTCAACCCGCTTTCGTACCATGATTTAAGGTTGATTTATTCGATGTTATTTATACCATGATGAAATTATGTTTTAATATCGCGGCTGTGTAACTTGTGTTGTATTATATAATAACCAGAAATATATGATCTATCGAACAATGACAGAATTTTTCAAATCGCACCAGTAGTTCCTGAGATTAGTGCGTTCAAACAAACAAACAAAAAAACTCTTCAGCTTTATAATATCAGTATAGATTTATGTGTAAATCAATGGCAATAGTGTAGATGTAGATACATTTAACATTTTTTGCACTGCGCAGATCCATTTACTTATAAAAATAATCTGACACAATAATTTTTGCATCAACTGACTTCAAAAAGTAGGAGTTTAATAATACGCCTTTTTGTGTTTGTTACCTTACAACTTTTTACTGGATGAATCGAGTTTTACGATTCTTTCTTTATTTGATAGCTGGTGCCTCCCATGTGGTCGCATTTAAGTTTGGTCTAATTCTGACAATATGAAGTCGGCTTAGATTTTTGTTAAAAATAATGAACATATAATATTATGCAGTCTGTTGGAAGTTAAATCTACACCCTAAAGCGCAGTAGACGGGGGAAATACGATGCCAATCAGTGTCTAATTCCCAATATACTCAATTTACTCTATGATTTGGGCCAAGAATTACACAACTAGGCAAGTTGGTACCTGCAAAGTGTCCCTGCACCCCAATTTCCACGCTGCTTTAAATTCTAGTGTCGTTGTCATTGCACCAGTTTTGGCGGTGTATCCGAGTAGCTTAATTATTTCAGTTTGTGAATCCTACGTGCCATAATTTCAGCTTATATGGTTAGTGTTCTCTCGGGAAAACTTTATTGGATTGTAATATTTAAATTTAACCTAGATACATTTTTCGCATTTATTTGAAATAAAAACCATACTAATATCATGCAAAAGTACATTAGTGAGTTTGTGATGTCGTGATGTTTTTTTATTATATTATTCGTGAATTACATCAGAACAGACAATAATAAACTGTATTAAATTTTAAGGTTTATCATACGTCTTAGTAGATGTTTTCCTGAAAACAATTACCTAATATTGATTCCATTTCCAATATAAGTGTATACCTGTAATGTATGTCGTCATGTAATAAGTAATTAAACGTTGTATTACTTTTAAAATAGAGCGAACCATATATCTTCAAGACAAATATGTCTTAGTAGGTACATAAACTTATCTTCGGACGCCACAGCCTTCGTCATGTTTAGATTGTATTTTATTCTATTTTATCTACATTCACATCAGCAGAGCTTCATGTAAATTTGGTTACCTGAAACAAAACACGAAATTTATGACCAACATACTAATTAAAAATTAATAAACGCAAGTTGCCGTTAAAATCAAATTAAACACGCGCCCGCAAACGTCATGCATTACTACACGAACAGTGTAAATTGAGCTACTGAAAGGCGATTGAAAACCTTAAACCAAAGTGTTAGAGTTTGTATTACAAAAAAATACAGATCGCGGTTAATTGGTTACTATCAGGTAAAGTACGTCTCCGAGAGCATGCATATCGCCATAGATCGGTATTGCGCGCGCAACTCTTGACACATTCGTACAATAATTTGCTTTTTTTGCATCTTAATAAAATAGTGCAGTGCTTATAGTGACAGTTTATTTTGTGCAAATAACATTGATATTTGGATACTCGCTTACGGTAATTATGTTATATAATAGCACACCTTCCGCATTTAGTGGGCGTATCGTCATATTTTTTCAAGGATATTTCGAAGTAACTGACTGTGATATAATTGGCTATTAGTCATGCCTGTTGAGAATGAAAAATAAGTATCTTCAAATTACAAAACATTGGTTTTCACGGATTTACAACAGCCACTTGGCTATAGGAACTGTTAGATAAACCATCAAATTCATCGACTCGAATAACAAACGATTGAAATGCATTAGAGCCTAACTCCAATATGGCACGTGCGTGAGGGTAGTTTAAGAACTATCTATTCTCATGTGATAATTTTGAGGTTTAATATCACTCATTCCTACATTGCAAAATATTTTTTCCCTTTATTTAAGGAGCTTAGTCAGCAACTGGTTATGTCGTATGCCCACAAAAATATTAATTTAGATACATTTTAGATAGTCTATATAGCTTCCAAGCACCTTTAAAAGATTTGTTTGGCTTTATTTCTAAGAGATAAACGATTCTAACCATTAGGACCAAAACAGTTTACACTTCACAAAGATAGGCAATACGAAACATTATATTTAAATTTTACGAACGTTAAACCAGTATAATATGCAAACGACTTGAATACAATCGAGTTACAATTTTGGTGCTAGTGTCTATAGATAACAGATTCAAAATAAACCTAACTACATCGAAATTGCAGCATTTCAACACTTTCAATAAGTAAATAGTACGAACTATAATAAAAAGCAAAGTTTCTTTCATTTTTTCTAAAACCTACACCATAGGAATACGATTGTCATATCCAGCCCTTTCACAAAACCCGCATCATTTGCAAAGAGCATTGTAATGTCGACAATTCCTACCAGCCGCGGGCGGAGCTAAAACAAGTGCATTTTTATTTCAACCAAAATTTTATAAGGGATATAGTAGACTCTGTTATCTGTGGCAGAGAGTCTGGATTCGATTATACATATTAAATTTATAGTATAACTACAAGGGGTTTTATCCAACTTGTACATATACTTATTTTTTTTATTATACTTATTTAATACTTATTTTTTATATACTTATTTATATCGTGAAATATGAAATGTCAGGTAATATTCTCATTCATTTTCTTTGCTTATGAAACATCTGTTTGTTTAATCTTCATACCTTATCATTGTTCGGATAATCAAACACATACCTACTTTATCGGTACCTTTATTTATTATTGTGGCTATAATAAACAAATGAATATCAATTAGTACATCTGAAGTATAAAAACATTAATACCAAAACATATTAAAATAAAATATCGCATACTACTTACGAACAGAACTAAAGTTTATCGCAAAGCAACGGTAATAATAATTAAAAATGAATCATTTTAATCATTGTTTAAACACAAATAAACGTTACAGTTTTTTATAGCTATTTGATAATGTTCTCTACTGGTCTATCTATCTGTAATTATCTCTTAATTTCGCAGCATTTTTATCTAACTTATTGCGCATATAATTATATTGTTAGGTATACATTTTAAAATACTTATTATATTTGCTTACAAATTTATAATAATGACATGACATCATACAATAATTATTCAAAGTTTTTTAGTTTTATATTAATTATCAAACGGTTACACAATATTTAAATAATCCCTTTCTTTTTTGAAATTTAAACTATTTGTGCCAATTGTTACTTGTTACACTGCATACATTTCTTCACAAAACGGCCCGAAACAATAAGTTAACTATCATATATTGTCTCGCATTTGAAAGAGACATGTTGCTATATGACGATAGCTACTTATATTACGCAATTTTCTACTAATATCACGTAAGATTCCATAACATTGGTAGGTACTATGAAATAGACAATTGTTATATTTTAGGCACTTCATTTTAAAGTATGTTTAAACTGCAATTATTGTTGAATTTAATTGCCATTACTTTTTTTAATTGTAAACAGACACTACAATTTTTGTTTTCCTTCGAATATTATTCACGCAAAAGTTTGGATGAATGGATGTTTGTACTCTTTCACATATAAAGCAAAGAATGGATTTTAATGAAACGTTATAATAGTAAAGCTTATACAGTAGAATAAGACATGATAAATACTTCCTATTGAATTCGGCCGTGGGTGAAACCGCGCGGCGCAGCTAGTCCTATCCTACTTCCTATCTTACTAATATCATAAATGCGAAAGTTTGTAAGGGAGTGTGTGTTTGTTACTCTTTCACGCAAAAACTACTGAACCGATTGCAATGAAATTAGGCACGTAGACAGGTGGAGTAACATATAGGTTTTTATCCCGATATTCCTACGGGATACGGACTTACTCGGCTGAAACCGCGGGGCGCAGCTAGTATAGATATAATTGAACGTATAGATAAGTTCAAATTTATTGATTAAAAAAAATAACAGCACATCTTTATGTAAATACGTACAATGGTACACAAAGGCCAATTAAATTTTCTTTACGATGTATTCTAGTATATTAGTAATATGTTATAAATTGATAATACATCAAACATATTATTTTTCAAACAAATTATTGAATTATAAGTTTATTTCCAAGAGTCAAATACAAAATATACAAGAAGGTAAGCTAAAACCTTACCTTTAACGTTAATAATTGTAGGTTTTTAGTTTTATCGCAACTCACATAAGATTCGTCAAGGAGTGGATTGTTAATCGGACAAGCATATTTTTACGATACTATACAATCGCAAGAGCTTGTTTTTTCCGAAATTTCCATACTTTTTTTAACATTAAAAATGTTAAATATCGAATTCTTATAAATATAGAACACAAATCTTGGTAGCAAATATAACACACTAACGGTGCGCCTCAGCTTCACCCATAGTACATTTTTATTTCCATAAGAACTTTCCTTATGCCTTAACAAAAATAAAAATAAAATAGCCGAATTGGTCGAGCCGATTCATTTTTATTTTTATAGATATTACAATTAGTTACGCTTATATTGTGTTCTATTTTGAGCTAGCTATTGTTGTATTCTTAGTGTGGTCCTATTTAATAATATCAAATTCAACAAACAAGTATAATTTATAGGTATTATTTAAAAAATGCTATCAGCTGCTATATCTCTCTCTCAAAATGAAAATGCAAAGTGATGCATGTAGAAAAAAATAACATACGGACAAAAGTTTACTCTAGTACATATATCTACATATTATCATTTAATACTATAAAGAAGAAGAACTTATATTTTTGTTTCTTTATTTATTTGCTTGTAATGAATAAGAAACTATTGAACCGATTTTAAAAATTCTTTCACCATTAGAAAGCTGCATCTTCGCTGAGTGACATAGGCTATATATGTACCACGGGTAATCCCGGGCGAAGTGCTATTATAAGCCAATTCAGAAATATAAAATTTTGATATACATATCTATTTCTGTTACAGAATGATTTGATAACATGTCGTTATCCCACAGCCGACAACAATTCCTGGCATATGAAACTCATGGTGATCCTAACATTCATTATGGACGGAAGGGCGGTATATTTATTTCGACGTGCATATGCATTGGTCTTGTTATATGTGCAGTATTGGTAGCTGCACTTGTTGGAATTATAGTATACTACATCACTTATTTTAAGGTAAACAAAACTTAATATTATGGTAGGTAAATAGAGTGGGATATTCCAAAAAGGTGCTTAGATATTTTTTTCACACCTTAAGGTACAAACTTTTTCTTTTATATTTTTTATGAAATGACCGTAGGTTTCTTAAATCTCAAATGCGCTGTAGCTATTACAAAAAATTTAATATAAACCCTCAAAAACAGATGCTTTTATAAAGCCCGTACAAATATTATAAGGTTCACTAGTGATTGATATTTAAATATTTTCAGTTTTGCTACTGAATAGTATACACGCTAAACTTATCAATGAACTAAATGATAACAAAACTGATATTCATAGCTATTACGTATGTAACAATACAAAATCAAAATCACGTAAGTGGCCTTTGACATGAAGATAAAGTATTAGATATGTCAAATTAGATACGTCATGTTTCTGCAATCTATAGTATGCCAATTGTCAACTGTCACTAAAATCAAAATCCAGTAGTGGACTTGTTGTCGTTTTGACAACAACGTCTTATAAAATTAGATAGTTGAAGTACGTTTATATCAACGTTTATACAAATGAGTACAATCAAACAGTACATTCACATCTAATAATTAAAATATTTTACGCCTAATTGATAACTTTCTTATTGCATTTAAATATGACCTACCATCTCAACAGATAATACTCACTATTTATAATTTATTTTACTGTTTATGTGTAACTTAAGTGTAAAAATATAAAAAAAAAAACTTTTAATTTAATTAATTTAGTTAACTGTGATATTACTTAATATTAACAAGATGTGGCCAAATACAATTTTAATTATAAGTTTAATTTTGGTGATGGATTGTTATAGTAAAACAGTAAGTGATTATAATTTTGACAAAAAAATATAATCTTTAAATAAAATTACATTAATTGCAGACTCCATTAAATCATAGAAATAATTTTTATTTAATAAACTATAAAATTCTATGAGTGCTAAATAATAAAAATTACCTAGCTAATAAAGTAGCTACTAATATAATATTACTATGTATGAATGTTACAAAAAATATACTATTTGAATTATTAATTAATGAGGAAAATTTATTGTTAAATGCTTTTAGCAGGGAATTTCCATAATTATGGTTGTATCATCTTTAAAATATTTTCAATTCTATATAATTCACAAACAAACAACTGTCATATGTTTTAGTAATCTAATATAAATTATAAAATGTTTTAGAATATCTGGGTGACAGAGCAGTTAAAATTTATATAACAAATTTCAGATTTCACAAAATTCAGGACATGATTTTTGGGATGAAACGGAACCATTTGGTCAAAGCACTGCTGTGGCAGCCGACTTGAGACTTCCTAAATCAGTCCAGCCGAGCTTTTATAGATTGAAGTTAAAAGCTGATTTAGAAAAATCTAAATTCACTGGGGATATCTACATAACCATAAAAGCTAATGAAAAAGTCAAAGAAATCATATTGCATTCAAAGGGCCTTATTATTGACAAAAATGCTACATTGACAGAACAAATATATGAGAATGTACAAACAATACAGTCAAGTAAAGTGAAACGGCAAGTTAACGAAAGCTCAATAGAATCAACATCACAAAACACTACAAATAATGATGTCACAGAATTTCCAATGTTAAATAGCACTTTAGAATCAGAGCCTGCTACAATATCTCCTGTAAATACTCAAGTAATCCACAGCAATGTACGAAACATAAAAATAATATCAATAACTGAAAGCACTGGTGATAGGCTCGTTTTAGCATTAGCATCTGCTCTTGTGCCAGATATAGATTACACTCTAAAGCTGTCGTTTGAAGGAAACATAAGTAATTCATTGACTGGATTTTATAAAAGCACTTACAAAGACTCCAATAATGAGATACGGTAAATGCTTATTTTTAAATATGTAGCTTTCAATTGAAGAATAAAATTATTAAACATAATTAATTTGGTATTTTTTCTTAACAGAGAAATGGGTGTTACTCAATTTGAACCAACCTCAGCCAGAGCTGCATTCCCTTGCTTTGACGAACCTGCATTTAAAGCTAAATTTGAGATCAGTATTGCACACCCACAGAATATGTCTGTACTATCCAACATGAAAATTTCCACGGAAGAATCAGTGTGAGTAACTGTCAATTTATGTATATATATATATATATATATTTTTGTTTATGTCTATATACAGTCGGAAATGGAGCTAGTGGGACGCCTGATGGTAAGCGTTACCATGAACATTTGGAGAGGCATAAGGTCCATTGCAGACCTTAAGCCTCTACAAATGGATTGCCGACTTTTCGGATGGGATTAAGAAAGGATTAGCGATAGGAATAAAGGAAAGGATATATACACTCTGGAATACTGTATTTACATCATGAGCTATATTTTAGCTGAATGAGCGTTTTAGGTCTTTGAGCGTAACGTATCTATATACCTATCTGGATATACTTAAACTACTAAATGTGTTTTGAAATAGGTTTGCAGGACTTGCTTTAATTGATATTGGATTCAAATCAATGCATTCAAGGCATACCAATTAAAATTGTTCTGTAATATTGTTCAACTTTAAGTTTAGTTTTATATCCGCAACTGATTGCTATGTTTAAACACACCGTATGCCGCTTATCATGACGCATATTTCCTTTGACCGTACTACTTACTACTTTGATATTGTTAACTTCAATAGTTACAGTAGTGGGTATTGTTTTATAAATGTATTTGAATATACTTGGAACTTTTCTAAATTAATTATTCCCGTCAGTTCTACTATCTGCTTTGTCCTAATGCAAAATTCATAGCTGACCCGGCAAACGCTGTTCTGTCTTATTCTTATCATTTAGGGTTATAAAAAATAGATGTTGGCTAATTCTCAGACACAAAATTTCATTTGAATCGCTCCACCCGTTTCGGAGTAGTAAGGCAACTAACATTGTGACACGAGAATTTTATATAATATAAGAAGATTTTACGCTGGGACCTAGAAGTATAAAAGTATTTATTACATTTTCTGAAAAAAAAAATACTATAACAAATTGGTTTATTTCAGACCAGGTGAACCCAACTGGCAATGGACTCATTTTGAAAGATCGGTAGACATGTCGACTTATTTAGTCGCATATGTGCTTTGCGATTTTAAATACCTGGAAACAAGTTACACAGCAAGGGATAATATAACGAAAACCATACGAGTATGGACCCAACCAGCATTTATATCGAAAGCTAATTATGCGTTAAATATCACGCCCAAATTGCTAGCCTTCTATGAAGATGTTTTTGGAGTTCCCTATGCACTGGATAAGATCGATTTGATAGCGATACCTGATTTTTCCAGTGGTGCAATGGAGAATTGGGGATTGGTTACATTCAGGTAAGTTTTTCTTTTTTATTTAAAGGGTAATTTATATTTCATACTAGCTGCACCCGGCAAACGCTGTTCTGCCTTACTCTTATCTTTTAGGGGTATGAAAAATAGATGTTGGCCGATTCTCATAGATAGCGGATACGCACAAAAAATTTCATCAAAATCGGTCAAGCCGTTTCAGAGGAGTTTGGCAACGAAAACTGTGACACGAGAATTTTATATATTTCATATATATCTTTTCATCTTTATTCGGTGATGATAACACCACCTGATACTCCCAGTTTATTCATCTATTTAGTTTAGGTCGAGACAGATTTCTAAATCTCAATCTCAGATGGAGAAGCACAACTGGATAGATTTTATGTTAATTGTAAACTTATTATTATTTTCACAGAGAAACTACCCTCCTGTTTGATGAAAAAGAGGGAGTTCCGGGTGAAAAACGCGGCGTAGCTATCGATGTAGCTCACGAGTTGGCTCACCAATGGTTTGGCAACCTGGTCACCATGAAGTGGTGGACCGATCTATGGCTGAATGAGGGCTTTGCGACATATGTGGAGTATATTGGTGTCAATCATGTGAGTTATACTGCAATACTTTAATTAAAATAATAAAATTCCATATAAATAATTTTCTTTTATATTTTATAAATACACAGTAGTTGCGTATTCACGCATCTGAGTGCGTTTAGTCTATGACTAAGCATTTGTGTGATATTCCTCATAGTTTCGGATTTCGGGCCGTTTCGGGTACCACGCATTGAAAAATTAACTGTGTGTATTTGACCTTCATCCACGTGGACGGATTTTTTCTTTATTCATGAATACATCGAAACAAAACAAATACTTTATTAAGTACCGATATAGAAGAGTTTTTACGAAAGCATATTATGGGTATTTAAAGAGTCATTTTCTACGTATCCTAAATATCGTATACCTAAAACATTTTCCTTCTTAGATTGAACCAGAATGGAACATGTTTGTCACATTAACTCGCGACAAAATGACACTGCTACGTTCCGATTCTTTAAAAAACACCTCGCCAGTGTCGCGCAAAGTCATAGACGCATCAGAAATATCGCAGAAGTTCGACGAAATATCTTATACAAAGGGAGCTAATCTTATACGAATGCTTAATAATACTATTTCTGAAGAACTATTTTTGAAAGGCTTAGCCATATATTTGGATACGTGGTGAGTAATATCTCTTATAACTGTAAAGTTACATTTTAAAAAGATGTGTGGGTGGTCTTTTCTCTATAGAAAACTCTCGTCTGATTTCTCAATGAATATTGATTATAAAGCAATGATTTTTCAAGAATAATTATCAACTTCTATGCTCATATTATGGTACTTTATTTTAATATAAAAAGCTCTAAAAAAAATACTCGAAATCACCATGAGGCAAATTTTACAAGTAGTATCTGTCAACTATAATAAAATTGTCTGCTTAAACATCAATTATCACTTTTTATTTCACTAAACATCCAAATTTCGAGATGGGGAGCGTTAAAAAGAATATTTAAGTTCTGTCATTGTATTATATAACTAGGTGAAAATTTTATACATTTACAATCCCATAATTTAATATTCACTCCGTTCAAATGTAGCTTGTTATGTAAGATATTGTTTAAAATTAAAGTATCATTGTTCATGTAATAGGAAATACCGAAATGCTGAGGAGAACGACTTGTGGAAGGCCATGTCTCAAGCGACTCGAAGCACGGATTCTCTCAAGGATGTGTCTATAGTATCCTTTATGAACTCCTGGACAAGACAGGCTGGATACCCAGTTGTTAACGTAAAACGGGATTATGCAACTGGTAATGTTGTGTTTGAACAGGTGAGTGATTTAGTTCCTATAGATGAGGTAAAAATTATGAAGAGAGATCCGTGGTTAGGGTTTCTTGCTATGGAATAAGTATGGAAAAGTTAGGATGGTTACACACGGACGGTTGATTGTTATAATTTCAAGCAAAACCTACAACACTAATTGAGGGGATTTTTTTACAAGATAGCATGTATGACCATCATAAAATATAACTGTGTACAAATTATTGTACTGAGGCACTAAAATTGCAATGGGCCATTAAGGCCCTTTCATTTTTCCGTTTCAGAACTTTTCAATCTAAATATATGCAATATTTGATATTCCGTATCAGTAACTATGTTTAACCTTGCAGCGACTATTCTGCAGTAGCCCGAGTCCATACACGAACATGGAGAAACAAATATGGCAGATACCCATCAGCTATACCACTACGGATGTGCCACACGAGCAATGGTCGTTAACGCCCAAACTATGGCTGAAAGAGCGAAGTGTGACTGAGAAATTGAATTTGAAGAGCGATCATGCGATTTACGTAAATGTTGGCGCAATCGGTGAGTCAGTTAGTTGTTTAAAATAATATATAAAACAGCCCCCTAATTGTGCTCAATTTTTAACATGAAAGGATATCCTTTATAAACGAAGTTCATTCATTCGTGCCTCATTTTTGACTTAGTTAAAAAAGTCTATCAATTGGAAGGTTATGTTTCTTTTAATTTTTTTTGAATCGACTTCAAAAAATTGAGGAGTTCATTAATTCTACTTTGTTTTTTGAGTTTTTCACCTCGTAACTTTATTCTGGGTGAACCGATTTTAATGAATCTTATTTTATTTGAAATTTGGTACCTCCTGTATGGTCCTATATTGGTCTAATTCTGGCGATTTGAATGCGATTTAGTTTTTTGTTATAAATAAATTGTAACTTACCTGATTTGTTTTTGTTAGGCTACTACCTAGTTAACTACGATCAAAAGAATTGGGAGCTTCTTAGTCAAGCACTTAAAAGTGGGGCCATAGACGATCCCATAACGAAAGCACAGCTAATAGATGATTCGTTTAACCTCGCTAAAACGAACCGCTTAGAATACAGTTACGCGCTCGGTTTAACCAGCTGCGTAGTAAATGGGGAGGATTCGAAAATAGTGTGGGAAATGCTGTTGGACAATATGTCATTCTTGAAACATAACCTTAAGTCTACTTCTGGGTACTTATATTTTCAGGTGAGTGTTTTTTTTATTTACGTTTGAACAAGTTTTTATGTATATATTTAGTTATATCCAACACATAAACTGGTGTACGTGTACCGTAGCTTTCGAAGAAGTATTGACAAAATAATCCTACTTATATTAAAATGGATGTGTTTGTTACTCAGTTACGCGAAAACCATTTAATGGATTTTGATGATACTCAGCAGTAGTATAGTTTATGATCCAATAATAACACATGAGACATAGAAATATTTCGGCACACAATAATAAAATACAAAAGCGGAATATTTGATTATTTATTGTTATACATAATACAGCCAATGTCAGAAATGTCTGTCTGTATGTTTTTACACTTTTCCCTTTCAGGACTACATGAGGCTGCTATTAGCGAAACAATTAGAGAAACTGAATTACGGTCTTAGCAAGCCCGCAGACGACAACGAAGCTCTTCTAGTGGAAAACCTATTACTCTGGGAATGTATGGTGGAGGGACCAAGATGTTTGCACTGGGCTAAAGCCGAATTCCGCAAGTGGATGGAGCAAACGGACGTTAACGATAATCCGTGAGTGTTTTCTACTACTACTAAAGTATACTGTCTAACTACTTAAGTATACTGAGCACTTCATTTTCTTAGTGAAATGAACTATGCTTAAAGTTTTTGTTTGCACATTAAAAGACACTATAAAAGGTTTGTAATTAAACTATCTGGATACTTTATTCATATATTCTTAGATTTGATATTTAATCACACTTAAAACATTGCAGTTAGCCGAAACTTTTTCATGAATATTAATAATATTATAAGAGTGCTTTTGAAGTCAAGTTTTTACATTTGTCACTTCACTTCATAGTATAAAGCAAAGTCGCTTTCAACGCTGTCCCTATGTAGGTACATAAAATAAATTTTTAAAACTAAATTACGGATATTGATGGTTTTTTTTAATAGAGTGATTCAAGAAGAAAGTTTATTATATGTATAATAATATCTATTAAACTACTTCAAATTTAACCCGTTACGAAGCCGCTGGCAAAAGCTTGTTTGTTTATATTTGTTAATAGCACCCAGAACTCTCTTTTAAAATTCTCTAATCAAACGTGTATCTACAATATTGTTATAAAAAATAAAAATTTGAATATTGTTTGTTTGTAATGGATAAACTCAAAAACTACTACACCGATTTTAAAAATTCTTTCACCGTTAAAAAGCTGCAACTTCGCTGAGTGACATAGGCTATACATGTACCACGGGCGAAGCCGGGGCGAACTGCTAGTCATAAATAAAGTTTTATTTCTTTAATTTCAGAATACCGAGCTACCTCCGTTCGCTGGTGTACAATGTTGCAATAAAATATGGTGGTCGGGAAGAGTTTGAGTTCTTGTGGAATATATTCCAGAATTCCACCGATCCTACTGTTAAGACTCTCATCATAAGCAATCTGCCCAGTACGAGGGAAGCGTCGCTTATCACCTTGTAAGTGTAGTCATTAATTTTGCGCAAAACAAAACATATTTTCTCAAATACTGATATGATAAATTTTGAGTTTTATTTTATTGTTCTTTTTGGATAGATTTTCACATCTTTTCTTCATTATTCACTATCTGTTTGCCCCGGCGTCGCGCTTGGTAGAAATACACGTAACATACAAATCCTTTCTCTTTATAATATAAATAAAAAAAAATCTAATAATCATGACTAAATACTGCCTATGAATTTTTTATGTTAGTCAAATTTTCCCCAAATTTTTCTTGATTTTATTTTTGTTATCGAATCCATTTTTTTCCAGTTTACTCGAAAAGAGTTTAACCGACATTCCCAAGCAATATGCGGCCTTAGCTTGGAGCACTGATGTTCCAGCAAGCACTAGGCTAGCGCAGAACTTCCTCATCAATAACTTCGATAGAGTCTATCAAGTATTCACTAATCTGGACTCGTTTACATTCCCAAACATTTTGAACATGGTCTTTGGATTCATATCGGATACAGATGAGCTGGATAAGGTAGGATTTTAAACATTTAGTAACTGAAAATTTAATTGCCGGTTCCACAACATCTAATGTATGAAATACTACGAGTAATCTTTGAATATTATCGTCTAAAAGTGTCAAACAGGCTATCAGACATTATCAGCAATTGGCGAAACTGGTCTTAAGTATTTTGTCCATAAGGATATATATGTAACACTAGCTGCGCCGCGCGGTTTCACCCGCGTAAGTCTGTATGCCGTAGGAATATCGGAATAAAAATTTGCCTATATGTTATTCCAGTTGTCCAGCTGTCTACGTACCAAATTTCATGGCAATCGGTTCAGTAGTTTTTGCGTGAAGGAGTAACAAACACACACACATCCTTACAAACTTATAATATTAGTAGGAGTAGGAAGAAAATGTTGAATTAAAAAACGTTAGTTAGATTTAGCCACCAATAGGTACCAAAATTATAAACAATGCTTTGGATAACTTATAACATATTCATCAGTAACTAGAAGAGTATAAAGAAAAGCATCTGACTACAACGTAGTTTTATACACCGCTAATTAATATAATTTAACACTGTATGTGAAATCTATCACTATTATCAAATAAAAATGCGAGTCGGATATTGAGTCTTAATTGTTATTTATAGTTATTATATTACTATTAAATAAAAAGCTATATAACCAACCTAACCGATTAATATGGCAATTTTTTATTTCGAGGAGAAGCCGGGGCAACTGGCTAGTCTTTATAATTGTAACCTGTTAAATATTGTTTTAGTTGAAGAGATTCGCACTACAACACAAAGAGAAACTATTGCCAATGTCGCAAACGCTACAAAAGATTGTGGACAGCGCAAACCTTAGAATTACTTGGATTAGAAAATACTCCCTGGGTATTAATGAATGGTTTAAGAATTACATGCAAGGTAAGAATATACAATATTAATTAAAATCGTTAGAAGTTCGAATTTCGCGCTAAATCACTAAAATTTTTCTTTTGCAATTTGAAATATTTCTAACCTGGAAAACTCCGTTCGTAAAATCGATGTATCGTGAATAGAGTCATAAGAATTTAACTTTAATTTATTGCCTTTAATTTATAGAACACACGCAACAAAATACAACAACGGTCGAACCTGAGTGGACACAGAATATAACAATCAGTATATCAGACAGCAACACTACTGCCTCCAGTCGGTAGAGAAACTTAGGCCATAAATAATATTTATAGATTTGTCTTGTACTCCATAGAAAATGTGTGTAAGGTCTATGTGTTATTTTTTTACGCTATGAATAATGAAATGTGAACAAACGATATTATTTCTTTTTTAATAGAGGCTTAAAAAATATTACTTACATTTATAAAATTGAGAAAAATTAAATACTTTAATTGCATTATCTGTGGAGTACATCTTAAATGTATTTAATTTATACGATAAAATATTTTGATTGGCAACCCACCCCTTATGGTAAGATGTCTTCATGATATAAATTTAAGTGTAAAAGACAAATCGCGTCTATGCGATACCTACTTATCTTCTAAATACCTACATTTAAAATCTAATCTTTCTTATACTTAGAATCTCTTACATTTTTTAATTGTGTCTGTTTATAACAATTAGATTATTGCAAATTTTACTATTCATAATATCTTAGTCAACAAGTTTCCTTATGTTTCTATATGTTTTTTAACATTCTCAGGTTAATTCTATGTTACATGAATGTGTAACGTAACCTGATGAATAAATTGTGATATTATAATACAATCAATAAAAAACAAAACAATGAAGATGTTTAAACAATTTTTTAAGCAGATTTATGATAAACCTTGTGTTTTTTGATGTGTTGTGTAGCTGTCTTTCTACAGAATAAAATGATATGAATTTGATATAAAATAGTAAGGAAAAGTTTATATAGTATTATTCTTTACATTTATTAAATGATTGGAGAATACCTTAAGATGTTTTGTTTAAGTCTTATAGATTCGTTGCATTTAAACTCGATATGTTAGCCGTCCCTTACACCAAAGCTATGTTCAAGAAAGTAGATTTAAACAGATATATTTTTAAGTATATTGTTCTGTAGATTAAATTTTATTTAATTCTTAATACATGGTTTTTATAATCCTTTTTTTAAATACTTTTTTGCTGCCCAATTGTTTGATTACAAAATAAGTTATTTATTATAAAAAAAATGTTCACAATATTTTTTAACGACATGATATATTTGTCCACATCACAAAACAATTATGCCCATGTGCTCGTGCTACACGGAATAATCATAATATTAAATGAAATACTAGAAAAATGTTACTTGAGCACGGAAATCAATCGAAAAATAAAATATTTTCATTCGATTTTATGCCCTATATCATGCCAATAACGGCATGATATTACCTACATAACATGTATTATAATTATATTATGATTGCCTTAATTGATTAATGTGTTCTAATAAAGAAAATGTAGTTACAATGAAAATTTGTTTTATTCACTTACATATACAGAAGCGTCTCATGAATTGGGAATTCCTCTACTTCTCATGTATTTTATTAAACCAACCATTACAAGAAAACTTTTAAATTTATGTTCGAGGTGCGCGCTTTTTTCCTATGTTGACTTCAATTTTGACACTTTATAGTTAGCTACGTATTTATTTGAAATTTATATATTTTCCTGTTTTTTTTATCTTAATTTCTTTACTTATGTTATATTTTCAATCTTGAAATACATTAACATTAGCTAAACAAAAAACAAAGTACAAATTAGCAGTATATGTAGGGAATAAAGCCTCAAATTAGTGTAGATGCTAATAAAAATGTATACGGAAATTATCGGAATAATCTTATTAATTTAGGCATTTGTTATAAATACAACACTTTGATTAAACTCATCAATAATAATTAAATTTTTGAAGACTCTAGTTTTTGTATCTATAGTACGGAAACAATTCGCCACGTACTACAATCCAATATGGCGTGTCTATGGCAAGTGCCGCGAAAATCAATAATGCTTGTAAACAAGCCGAGTACGATTCCGCTGCGAACTGCGTATTTTACCACGTATGGTTCACGTTTTTGCTTTGTTGAAAGTTTTAATTATTTATTTTTGTTATAGTAATTTAAGTTAGGCTAAAATGGAGTCGGCCAATGTAGGATATTCCTATCATTTACCTAGCGGGGGTTGGAATTATAAAATTCGCAACACTCTATCACAGTTTAGTGATTTATTTAGCGAATTTAATAAATATATTGCCCCTGCCTATCATCATGATCGTTGCGAGAGGTAAGTATTTGTTGTAAGTATGTTATGCTTTTTTATTGTGTGTAATATTAAACCTCAAAATTATCTATAAATTTACAGATCTGTCCAAATGCGGGTATATTCAATGCACAAAGGAGAATTTGTTATGGTTATTATAGCATTTTTTGCATGTTTTGGTCTTGGAGTATTCATAGGATTAGCAGGTGAGTAATATTTACAACTTTTCATTTCATATATCTAGTACCGCAAAAGTTGTCAGTACAATAATTATAAAACGATAACCAGCGAGTGTATCAGTCGCTACATTAAAAAATACACATAAAAATATTGCGAAATAGCTGTTAGTTTTAATATTAATATTATTTTAATTTCACATTACGAAGTTACAAGCTATATATTACTGTATTAAATTTCCTGTGCATATAAGTATAAAACAATTTGTCGCATCGCATACGAATTGACGGACAGTGAGTGGTTTAAGTGTCCAAGAACGTGACGTAATAAGTATAAGGGTTTAGTTTTATCGTGTGTAAACTGTATATTTCATTGTTACTATATAGGTATATTATGAATAGTACTACACGCCTGACTACAACTACTGCCATACAAATAACATTAGTATTGTTATTCTCTATTTAAAACATTTTCTACTTACTTTATTACTTTCCTATAATCGATCTTTGACTAACTAGACTTAAACTACGATAAAACATTTCCTTCACAAACACGTGTTAAAATTGGTATGAAACCTACTTGCACTTAAATAAATAAATAAAATTGTTATCTATGAAACTATAACTAGAAATCGATCAAGTGATTATATTACGTGCACACCTGAACAAAAATTTCGTTTCGTAACTTATCGTATTTTTTTAAATTCAAGTTAGAACCTTAATAGACATCAAACACTAAGGAAAAGACATCTCATATTCACTTGATTAGCCCACATATTTCTCAATATAAATCCGAACTTATTTTCATCAGGCCCATCACCAACAATGACTACATCGATATCTGCTACCAGCGTATTAAAGAACGCAAGTACGATATTCACTGGGCCGTTCCGCCTTCACAGCCCTGCGTTGGGCACTCGCGTCCAACAGTTGTGGCTTCTTGCTGAAATCATTACTAATAATAATGATGGTGCGTATAAACTTATCGTTCTGATGAACCTTGTTTAAACAGTAGATTTATTATAATTTATAAGATTAGCGCATAGGCAGGTCTAATATATGTGCGTTATTTCAAAAGGGGCACGTAACGGTATCATTCCCTGCGATATATTCTTTTCGCCCTTTTACGAAATGAAATTGTTATGAAAACGCAATACAACTAAACAATAAATACTGGTTTTACAGCTTCCTATTATATTCTGATAAGCTTATTTGTCACTTAAAATTACTATTTGACAAATAATGTATACAATTTTAATGAAATTTTTATTGAAAAGTAATATATCTCATTGATGTATATATCTATTTGTAATTTAACTGAAACATTTTTTTTTGCAGAGGAAATCTTTGACAAGAGCTTTCAAATAAGTATATCCATAGATGGCGTGCTGAGCGACCACACAACTGTCAATTTAACGCCAGAATCAGATGCAACAAATAGGTATGTATGGAAATCTTCTCAACCTTGCCCACCGAGCTTACAGAATACGTAACACGGAGCGAAAAAATATTTCCTAAATTAAATTTCGAACATATTACCATGTCATTTACTCGAAGCTTCACTTCAGTGAAGAGACAAAAATAACTAGTTTTTATTTTTTTTCCAGAACGCTCCACCTCAAATGTCAGAAACAAGTGTGCGAAGAAGTGATGGTTTTACATCTGGGTTCCTTAGAATACACTCATTACGTTCTCAACATACATTTCTATGGTCTACAAGAGTTCCATAAAAGATATTTTATACGCGAAGTAATGTTTTATGTAAGTTTCGCATTCTCACCAACATCACCTACATGGGCAGATTTTCATCTAGCTGTCTCTTTCCGTCGCATATAAATATCATATTATAGAGCGAGAACCATTGCTAATATCGCCGCTATGAACATAGATAAAAAATTATTCTTAGTATTTCGAGAAACTAATCATAAGTTTATTTAACTCATTGAACGCAAAACGGTTTATTTTAAATTGAGTTAACGTACATAGGTGTTTTCTTCATCTCCTATTTGGTTCAACAAGCGGCAAATTTATTCCACTGTCATAATGGATGATTTCATTTCCATACATGAGATATGATCAAATGTTTTATACCCGTCGCTAGCCAGTCGCCGTGTCAGCCTTCCCCCGGGGATGAGAAATAAATTAATAACCAGCAGTCCGCCCTTGCCTTACCAATAACCTTAAGAATAATATAATACGGTAAAAGATATATATAATAACTAGCTGCACCCGGCAAACGCTGTTCTGCCTTACTCTTATCGTTTAGTGGTATGAAAAATAGATGTTAGCTGATTCTCAGACCTACCCAATATGCTTACCAAATTTCAGAGGAATCGGTCAAGCCGTTTCGGAGGAGTATAGAGACTAACATTGTGACACGAGAAATTTTATATATAAGATAATATTCACCAGTTTGCTATTATATTTCAGTTTAAAACCTACAATCCAGTATTCACACAAATGGAAACCTGGTTCCGATTCATTTTTCTGCTAACAACATTCTCTGTTGCTGTAAGTATGTAACTGTATGAAATCCTACCCGTACTTTCCTGTTTTAAAAAAGCCTTGTCAACCTCTCACGTGATTTTCGAAGGAATAATCCAGAGTTAAACTTTATATCTTAAGGTCTCGAGACGGTCAAACGGTTTGATTCAATCCTTACATCTTTGAAACCGTTTTATATCGATTTGAACCGTTGTTAAACGGCACTGCGTAATTAAGTTCTATACACTGCAGCGCCGTAATTAGGGTTGTGATGGTTGTGACGCAGAACGTGAAAATTGTGGGATGCCCTCGAACAGGAATCGGTATTCCATCATTGAATCAAGTTAGTATCTTGTGTTTCTACGCAAGTCCTACAAAATCCAACACAAAACCAATCCAAAATTGTTCAAACGGCGCGATAAACCCAACAAAAATATGCAATTTCATGAAACAAGCTGCAAATTTGTAAATATACCTACACATAATCCTTTATTCTTTATATCTTAATTAAAACATGTTTCAAAAGATCCAATTTTACCTCAAGAGAGTACCCTTTTCTAAGTACATTTTAATATTAATACCGAACAAATCATATGTTTTTTGAATTTGCTTAAGTTTACTAAAAATAATTACAGTGTTGGTTTGCGCATACGCTGCGGAAGTACTCCACGCAAGACTGGGCAATTGAACAGAAGTGGTTATCTATTTTGCTACCATTGCTTTTGTTGTACAACGGTAAGAACTTACATACGTTAAAATGGATATATGGTGTCCAATTGACGTATTTATATATCTGTAATAAAAATTGTTTACTAATTAATTATTTAGGTAATTGTGATTAAAAAATATAAAAAAAAGTGTTTTAAAATCCAACCTCGCTCCTAATACCTACGTGACTAAAGTCACGTAACACGTATCAGTTACCTTTACGAGATATTTAAACATTTCAATTCTTTTAAACGACACATCTTATAGTATAGTTCTAGTTTCTTAAATCATAGAACAACAGGAATTCTTGAGAATTGTTGCCTCATAATATTATATTAGGAACTCTTACAAAGTCCTATTATATGCGTGAAATGTCAATTTGACAGCCTGCAAATAACCATGTCGATTAACATATTACATACGTAAAAAAGAGATTTGATATGTTTTTGTTTATGTTTGTTTTCAATTAGATCCTATATACCCTTTGCGCCTCGTATCGGGTGGGTGTTTCGCGCCGTTCGTAGACACAATGTTCCAGACGACGTTCCTAGCTTGCGTCATGCTCTCCTGGCTCGCCTTGTACCATGGACTGAGACAGGTAATTTATTTAAATGAAACAAATAGATTTTTGTTATTTATAAAGAAGTAATGTTTAATTTTTTAATGTTTAAAAAATTAAAACTTTCGGTTGTATCTACATGGACACTTCACGCCAATTGACATATTTATTGTGGGTATATTAAGATTTAGGTTCCAGCCTTTTATTTAAAGACACAGAATATGTTTAGAATATTAATGAAATTAAGTAAATGATAAAATTAATTTGTTAATAATAAGTAAGTTTAATAACAATACCTTTTCATAATTAGGATTTTATTCAAAGTAAATATATAAAACTATTTCACCTTTAATTGACCTTGTCCTCAAATAACATCGCCTGGGATTCCTTAACTGAATTAAACTGCACCATTTCCTTGTAATCATTGAATTGATAGTATTAGTAAAAGGAAAGCGACATTAAATCACATTTTTTTCAGAACGAAAGGAGTTTCGTGTCGTTTTATCTATTTAAAGTTATAATAGTCGCCTTAGTATGGACACCAGCGATGATTGTAACAGTGTGGCAAAAGTACTATGGGTACTACGATCCAACGTTCAATTACCTAACGGATCCTAATTATCGAGTGAGTATTTATGTTTTTTTTATTTTTACATACAAAGTTTAATATATGATTTATGTCCACCGCAGAACAGGAAAATTCCTTGCGCCTAATTGTACAATATTAGTAAATAATTCAAATATTATAACAAATTTATATGAAATTTATAACATAAAAATAAACACACACATGTATCTGGCAACTTAATATTTTTTTTTGTAAAATGCAATGTTTTTAAAGTGCGCAAAACATTTCAATTTCTCCATATTATTCAAAATGGCCCTAAAAATTTTCTCAATAGTAGTAGTTTTCTGTACTCGGGCCGTCGGAGTTTCTTGTTTCTGAATTTTTTTATTTAAATGTTCTTTGCTTAAAGTAAACATAATTATTTCGATAACATCGATAAAGCGATTCCTCTTGCTCACAATATAGCCAATAGAGTATATAACATTTATAAAGTTTTTAAGGCCATTTTCTAAAAGCTACCTTAGAAAGTAGTTTCAAGATAGTTAATTTGCACTAATTGATTATAAATTGTTTTTATTTTACAGATAGTAAAATTAACCTTCTTCTGTGCTGTGGCGCTATACTTCTTGTACCTGCTTATACTTGTCGTGAAGGCATATAGTGATCTCAGAAATATGCCATTTTTTGGTAAGTTGTCCTGTGATCCTCATAATTGCTTATTGATAATTGAACTTTATTCCTATAAAGTAGTATAATAGTAGTATTCCTATACTACTTACTAAAAGTACCTTTTAAAAATTCTTACGCTGACGCATTCAGGAAAATGATATGGAGCTAGTGCTTGGTAAAGTTAATTTTAAGAATTTCCTTCGCCAAAGGCCCCTTAATTGTTTATAATTTTTCTTTCTAGATATAAGACTGCGGTGTTTATCGATAATAGTGGTGTCCGTAATATCGATAACCACAATCTTAGGGCTTCATTCGTGGGGCCCCGCGGCCCTTCAAGACCATTGGGCCTCACAACCGAAGGTGCACTTCGATACATCCGCACCATTCATGGCAATGTATGGTTTGTTTAACTTCAAACTGTACATCCTAGCGTATCTTTTCTCCCCGGGAACTGGATCTATTCATGGTAAGATTTTACGATACAGCCTCTCTATTATACCTAGTAAATAAAAAAATTCAACGAGAAAACGTTTTTATAAACTTCATAGTTTATAAAAAGAATTTTTTCATATATAGACCTCTAGCTAAGTGTCTGTTTATAAATATTGATGTGGAACTAGCGTAGTGATGTGGTTTGTTTCGATCTAAGAATTTATGCCATTACATTTAGATCCTTCTAAGAAATTTTAAGGACACCATCAAATGTAACTTTTGGCATAAATTATTTTCTCGAGAAAGTTAGAGAGAGAGATATATAAAGAGAGTTAAAGCAATTAACTAAATTAAATAACTACTCACTATTGTAGAGTCGTTAGTTTCTGAGTCACGTGGCATATGAAGACTGACAACTGATTCTTGGGCTAAGTCATATTTTTCGTTCATTTCGAAAAAGTGAAGATAATAATTTTGTCTCAGCAAGTACGTCAAATGGACAGATAAAATATGTATTTCTACATTTCTTATTGCAGAAACCGCTATTACCAAAGACAATCCAGCGTTTTCGATGATTAACGACTCGGATGAAGATGTTATCTATGGTTCGGATGAAGAAAGCCGGCGTCCTCTCAACTCCCACTCCAGAGCAAATACAGAAAATATATGATGCAATATATTTTGCCTATATATTGTATTTCTTTTCTTGTTATACAATAAAACAAACTAAACTTAATGTATCCTTATTTCTATATTTCTATAATTTATATAGCTCTATTACACAGAGAGGAAAAATAGGTGGTGTGCAAGAATATGATGAAAGCCGTCAAAATTGTTAAATATATCACAAAACTAACACAACAAATTTAGTGTTACCCTTATACAAAAAATCTTTAAAGAAACTTTCAAGTTACAACCGTTAAAAATCAAGTTGGTACGGTACACAGCCATTACATTATGGCAAAATTATTTTTAATGCAAACCTTAGATACCTATTCTTTATTCTCTTTATTCTTTAATTACTGATTGTTTCATTTTTTTTTTGTTTTTTTCTGTGCAAAAACAAATCTTGGGGGGATTATTAGTTTCAATTTGTGACGGATTCTTGTATACAGAACGGATTTCGCAAAACTAACCAAGACAACTTGATTATTTATAATATTTTTATGATTTTACTCGCCCAAAGCTACACTGGTATCTTTACTAATCTGTGCGAAAAGTAACGTCAGTAAATTAGGTATACAAAGTAGAAAAGAATTGAGTTTTATTTTTAACGCGACAAACATAAATAATTTTTTTTTTTTAATCAAACTCCACTAACAAAAATCTTCTACGGGTTAAATTCAGAAGTTAATTCAATCTTGGAACAACAACACTGCCTTATCTTCCAAACAAATTTTATATTGTTTTGCAAATGGAATAAAATATAATTATGTATAATGCTAAGCCGTTAAAAACTGTATTATCAAGATTTCTTTGGGTGTAAACCGGTTATTATAAGTCGTACGCTGTCTTCTATGTCTTAACATTACGTTAGTAAAAGTCTCATAATTGATTTAAGAAATTTAACTTTAATTATATTTTTACAAAAAGTATTACTAACCATTAAACGTCGTTAAAAATGTCGACAAGAAACACTAAGTTGTATAAATAAACAAATACTTGATATATCACATTTTCAGTATTATGTTATAGAATACCAACTATCTACCGATGATCACTGATCAGCGGCCATATTCATGCCATATTAGTCCGCGTCCTTCTAAATCAAGTGTTGCCAACGTCCAGAGCTTGCAACATCATTGTTACGATATCAACGCAAGAGTGCAGGTATTTAGCTTATGAAACATTGAAATACAAATTATACCTATTTCAACATAATTTTCAGTTCAGTTTAAATATAATCTCTCAGTTCATGCCAATGCCTATTTCATTCGACAAAATACATAACAAACGTTCAATGTTCATTCAAAATATATTTGATGGAATTAATTAAAAAAAAATAATCACAGTAAATATTTACTACAGGTGTAATTCAAATATTTTAAAATTATTCTAAAATAATACTTTGACAAGTCCGTCATACGCCATTTCGCCATAACGTAACCATTATCCACCATTTTGATCAAGGCCGCCTAGTATTGCCAGCCTCTAATTTCTCAATTGACATAGCAAGTTTAGAAATGAAACATGGCATGACATTAATTTTTTAATCAGGAATACAATAAATAATAAGTCAGCATACCTATATTAAAATACATACAGTCAATCTAATGCTATAGTCTGTAAATTGTTCAAAGAGTGAGTTATGAGAATTACAGGATGTGGTTGTAATATAAGTGAGGAGAGGGGTCTTTGTCTCGCGCCACAAGGCTCCGCAGGAAGCGCATGGGGCGTCGCTGCAGTGCGCCGTAGCACTGCCCCACCCCTCATAACACAAGCAATCCCTGCTCTGGGATCACAGTTCTCATTAACACTAGTCTCTTCCTCGTCTGAACACAGATCAATCACCTCACACTCACTGTCAGTTTTATTCAATGGATCACAGCTTTTAACATCCACTTCCATAGATTCAGTATCAGGCTCCACATACACAATGTCTTTCTCTTCTACACACTGTTTACTCAGTGCTTCTTTCTGGAGATTATCTATATATTCTTCTATTTTTTCTAAGGACATCCGTGTTACATCTACAGATACAGGCTTACACTTCAAAAGCAATAACTGACCCTTTAAATCCAGAACTGTTTTACACCTCTGATTGGGAAACACATGCTTTCGATGCCAATAGTCTATGGGTCTTTTGTATCGCACCGGAAACACGTGATTTTTGCCTTTACTACCTACATTTTTAGTACATACTATTGAATTACAGCAATACCTCTCAACTCTTTCACGAGAATAACTTGTATCTCTTTGAACATTGACTTTGGCATTCTTCAAATATGCCAAAGAGGAAAAAGGATATGGTGGACCTCGATCTACGCTTGTAGCGGTCCGTCCATTTCTGGGCCTGATATCTATAACAGAATTATCTGAGACTTGCTCCTCTTTCTGTTCCTGTATTGGTTTGAGCTTTAATGCAGATATGAATTCTTGCAAAGAACCAGAGCAAGACGTCTGATAACTTTCATTGTTACACAGCCTCTCATGTGCCTTCAGAATATCAACATTATCAAAGTGACTGTCACAAGTATCACAAAGATAAATATCAGCTGGCTTATCATACATCAAGTTCTCATTTCGAAATGTTACTAAGAGCCTTCCAGTAGGGCCATGGTAGAGAGACGTCGTGTGGTCGTTGTTATCAACGTACGTGAGTATACTCCGGTCATATCGAGCTAAGTGTGCCGAGAACAATAACAAAAACGCGCTTTTGTGATAGTCGTAACATCGCTTCACTAAATTCTTGAGCCTCGCTTCCCAATCTTGTGGAACTTTACAGGGTCTAACAAACGGGTGAGAGAATACAACATTTTTCGGCCACCAAGGCGGTTGTTTGATGTCTTTGGCAGTATCATGACCCCAGGAACATGTCACCATGAATGTTATGAACTTTTCCAACTCGGCTGCTGAGACCTTTGATAGATCGGTCGGGTTCCCGTTAGCGAACAGCAGCGGTAAGTTGGCGATCATGATTGCGATCGCTTATGGTCATCGCCGAGGAATCAGCGCTTGCGTTTTGGTCCCGTGTAACTTAATAACAATAGCTTTGCACTGCATTATTCTAATCAACATCAAACACTTTAAATATAACACATAAATTTCACGAATTTTTCCTTCGTAAATTCTGAGGATCTAAACTTGTTTCGCTCTCAAAATAATTAAAAAATTCAGAGAGCAAGCGCGTTCGTTAACTAAAAAGAGAAAGAATCACATTTCGTCACAGAATAAACTTGCACAGATTAAATTAAACGCAATGTTCTACTCAATAGACACTGCCCCGATTTCCCGCCCGTAATTTGCTGATTATTCATCTACGGTCTACATTCGATTGAAAATAATATTGTTCAAAATTATTGTTCATTCTAACAATTTTTGTTCCTATATTTTTCAAATATTCTATAAATTCTTCCCATATTTAAAATATGTTGATTATGCATGTCCCCTTGATGCTATTATTGAAATGGGTAATAACATTGCAGAGACGCTATTTGCTGGTATCATGAGCAAAGAAAAACAAATTGTAGTTTAATTTATTGGTATATGCAGTATCATACATAGAATCCTGAATGCAGAGCTACCTGTAGATTCCTAAAACTAATAGACAACTGGATATACCTATATCATTATCCGTTTCCCTTATCAAATTCACATACTTTTATAGTCTGCTATTAACTGTCACACGTAAATATCAGAATTCAAATATGATATCTGTCATTTGTCAATACAATTATTGTCAGAATCAGATGTACAAACATATTTGTGTTATCTTTAATTTGATTCATTAAAATACCCGGAATATAAAAGTTTGTACATATACATAAGTATATCAAACATAAATACTAAAATGCATGTTTCTTAATCGTAGTATAAAATTAATTGTTTGTACATTTTACAACTTAAGCATTCATTGACATAAATATGGTAAGTTCTACGAAAACTGGTTATAAAGGTTTGATATTTTTTCTTTCATATTAAATATTTTCTTTAAGGAGCATAAAATCAAACAAGATTCCATTGATTCTCCTTCTTCGACTACCAAAGAAGCTGTCGATTACAAGTAAGTGATATGTAAATATTTTATTGCAAAGAATATTTCATATTTTCTTTGTTTCGAATACTTTTTCTCAATGATTCATTTTACTAAAAGAATGTTGAATGTCAAATACGAAAAAAATAATAATTTGGTGTTGTACTTGATATTTGTTTATTTACCAATTATGTAATGTAAGATAGGTAAAGTATTCATCATAATATAAGTTCTTAGTTACATTTTTTCTTACCCTTTCATCATCATCATCAGCCCATATATGTTCCCACTGCTCTTGCCCTTTATTTTTTTTGTAAATTGTAATCTCTCCTGCTTATACTTAAAACCATGCATGTCTTTAATTTGAAAGATCAAGTAAATTTAATGGCCTATGATAATAATTGTATAAATAAATAATGAAGCACCAATTTTTGGTGTAAATGTAAAAATAAAAACCATTCCCGTGTCCCCTAGTGGGGTATAGGGGAGATGATATACATCTGTTTCACTGATCGATTTATATTAATAGACAAGTAGGTGATCACCCTTCTGTGACCTACCAGACTGAGACATTTTTTTCTGTGTGTCCCCAGGAATCGAACCCAGGACCACTTGGTTCTACGCTCACGCATTAGCCCCTGAACCAAGGAGGTGGTCAGGTCATTTATAATATATAGTATTATATTGATTAATAATATAAGATATTGTGTATTCTATAAATAACACCAATAAAAATTAAAATCCGCTATATTGGTTTACTTAAATTTGGTGGATTATGGGGCAAGTGGCTTGTTAAATAATGTATGCATTGTTTTATTTATTACATTTTCAGTCTTCAGTTTCCAACATGGTCAATGGAATATTTGAAGAAGACATCCATAGAGTTGAAGTTGGTCAGACCTCGTAGTTTAGCATGGGCTGTAATGTTAAATGCTATCCCATCCCCTGATGGAGGGGATATTATGTTAAGGTAAATATTTATAAAGGCACTGTATTATATATTTTTATACATTTTTGGTAAGTAAGACTTATATGTGTATTGCTATAGAAATCAAAATCTATACTAATATTACAAAGCCTAAGAGTTTGTTTGTTGGGGGGCTGACCGCTAGTTATACAATGCAGCTTGACTGGAAATTTTGTGATTTTTACACAATATGTACCAAAGTTTGTCCTTTTTTTAATAATATATGTTTATTTAAATGATTGCATAATTCTTCAACAGATTGCAATGAATGGAATAATGTATTTTACAAAAATAATCAAGCTATGCAAACAAATTATTCTTAAAGTTAGACTAGGGATTTTGCTTCAGAGGAGTAAGTTTATTGATTTATTGATATTTCCTTGTTGACAGCATAAAAGGTCATCGAAATTTGTACAATGATCTGAAAGAGAAATTATCAATGGATCCTCGAGAAGTTATTGGAGATGATCCTCTATCCCAAAATGATGAGGTAAATTAAACACTTAATTTGCACTTAACTCATTATTAACCAACTAAATGTTCTGTTATGGAAATTGTATTTTGTAATCTATAGGTAATAAGCTTTTTGAAGTTGTAAGAAATAAACAATAATTATTCATTTGCTGTAACACTATTCAATTAAGATAACATAACTAACATTCCTTTAATATGGTACCGTCAAATCCTAAACTTAGTAAACTCTGCTCATACTTTTTTTTTGTTATTATTTAACACCCAAAATTTATCTATGCCATGAACATTTTCTGTATCAGAAACTGGAACAAAAGTAATGTTTATTTTGTGGATTGATCTAACACTCTTTGGCACAATAGTTAGAGTGATTTATCACTACACAACCCAGTTGATAAAGAAAAACTGTTCCATTTTAGCCATTCACTTTTTTGTATAAACAAGTTTGTATATAGGCATTGCAATTTTATGTGAGCTTAGCATAAGCTTAGCGTGAACTTAGCATGCTTTGGCTCAAATTGGGCCAGCTCACACTAGGGAGGTACCACACCCCCACCAAAAGTAGAAAAATTGCATCTACCAATATTTTTAGTTTAAGTCCATTATTGATTTTGATTTGTCAACTACTCAGTTATGTCCAGATTTTTTGTTTATGTTTTTCAGAGTGCGTGGAAACAACATTTCTGCGATAATGAGCTCAAAGCGTTAATTTTACAAGATGTAGTTAGAACATTTCCTGATGAAGTATTTTTCCGAGATAAGGATATTCAAGATATGATGGTAAGATATGAAGGATATTTTTCAACTATAGATGTAAAAGAAAGTTGTTTTAGTTAAATAAATTGTTACCTGGAAGCAACTGAATGATTTTAATGATTTTTGGATTTGTCTCTGCTTGCAACTTTATCAAAAATTTGATATAGTTATAAAAAAAATCTATGTATCAAGTTAATAAATTATTATAAAATTTTCTAATAAAAATCTGTTCTCATTAAATTACAAATATGTGAAGCTTGTTATTAATTTTCATAAAAATTATTTCATTAATGTTTACTGTGACATTAACATACAGATATATGTAAAACGAGAACTATTTTCTCAATAATTTAAGGTTCGCGTATTATTCTTCTGGGCTAGGGCTCACCCAAGTCCGGGATATCGTCAAGGAATGCACGAGATCTTAGCTCCACTGTTGTATGAGCTTCATAATGATAGGAAGTTTGCTCCTAATGATTTGAGGTAATGTTTTTTT
>NC_052107.1:4415915-4417120 GCF_012273895.1 Zerene cesonia
GTAATGAATTTAAGCTTGATTCCATTACTGAAATTTTTTTTTTGCTTTCATCTTGGGCGGGTGTAGCCGTTTTCGAACAGTAAATGGTTTAGAAATTAAAAACTTTTCAACGGATTTTAAACGCGATTTATTCATTATATTATTAACCCGACGTTTCGAACACTTTGCAGCGAGCGTGGTCACGGGGAGACTCGTCAAGTGTTCGAAACGTCGGGTTAATAATATAATGAATAAATCGCGTTTAAAATCCGTTGAAAAGTTTTTAATTTCTAAATGTATAATACTCGCGTGAAACCAAACACAAGAAAATACTAGCATAATGGTTCTTCACGAGGATTAATTTTTTCAGTAGAGATTGTTTTTTGTTTTGGAGTATCTTCTCTACTCGTCGACGGTTGAGGACTATCTTTGACTGTATTTTGTGGCTAAAAAAACAAAGAATTGATTACGAGTATTTTTTAAAATTGATTTATTAAAATAGCAACTAATACAGGCTCTATTCAACCTATCATTTAATACCAAAATTTTTTAATATTCTTATCTCATGATCTTAATTATCGATCCATCAAAATAGTAAAATATTATAAACCGCGAGTAGTATTGATGTAATCCAAAAAATAGTAAATAATAATAATATAAACCAGGTACAAAAAAAACTTCTTGACTTACCTTAAGACTTGTGAAAAACGTTAAATTTCTTGCTTTGTTCTGAGTTATTTTTTGATTTAAAAATTCAATATTATTTTTGATATTCACTTCAAATTGCTTGCCATCATTTTTGTATTCTTGCTTGAGATCGTTCCAAATCTTATTGACATTTTCTTGTATAATCGTTGATTTTTTATCCGGATAACATTTCTTATAAGAGTTAAATAATTTTTGATAAAGTTCACCTCTTATCGATGTCATTTTTTTAAATATATATCTGAAGTATAAAATCGAAGAGTGACAAATTTTGGTTATGAAGACTATAAAAAAGCGTCTATATTAGTTCACTGCTAAATGACGAATGAAGGAATAACATAATAACAAATACATGAGAAACAGTATTTTCATTTGTTACTGAGTCGAGAGCGCAAGATACATGGAAACGTTGCTCTCTTAAGTATCGGAAAAACAAAGAAACAAATTGTGACGGATTGCAACGCCGCTAGAGCCAAGTCAAAACACTAGAGCTAAGCCGCAGAGCTCTCGCGCTTGTGTCG
>NC_052107.1:4417376-4427559 GCF_012273895.1 Zerene cesonia
TGCGAACGTATTTTATGAACGGCCCCTGAGTTGACATACATCTCTAGCTACATTACCTGTGTTCACCTTTATCTATGAATGATACTAACAGTTTTTGTTATTCATAAATAAAGGTTTCATCTGTTACATAGGATTCAGATTATGTTATAGTTCATTTGAAACATTTATTGATTTTTCAAGACATTTAATCCTATTGTATACCTATTTCAGGTATGTAAGTGGGAGTAAATGGTGATTGGTAATTCCAATGAAGGTTTAATGAATATACAAGATTATGTGTTGTAATATTATGTATGCTTGTTCTTTTTGTAAAGTTCTTTTAAAAATATGGTATAATAGATAAATTTCTCACTTAAATTTCAGTGACACACTGCGGTACTATTTAGATGACAGGTTTTTGGAAAACGATAGTTAGTAAGTATATTTTTTTAATTATTTGTCTGGCTTTCTTTTATTATCTGTGCACCCTTTGGCCACTAACACAAGCACTTTAAACTCAATGCATATACTATAGAAATAATCACATCATTATCAGAGCAATATAGGGCAAACAAATGTCTATTGGGTAAACATTTACTAAATTATTGTAATGTGACATAATAAATTGCTGTTGTTAGTTTTATTTACCAAATTATTATTTAATTATATCATACATTGAAAAAGTTTATTATGTTATGATAATAAGAAACAGACTTAAGGAAGAGATACAAGTGTATGTCTATATCAGAAGCAATAGTTTTGAAATAAAGAAAATCAATATTATTTTTAACGTTAAATGATATGAGGTAACTGAATAAACAATAGAGTCGAGATGAGAAAATTCTCCTTTTTCAAAAATTTCAAAAAGTTGAAAACACATTGAGCAATAAAATTATCAAACATTTAGACTGTGATATCATTGCACAATTAGTGCGTATAATTTTACTATCAACGTCAATAATATAGTGCTAAAGTAATTAACTATTTTTACCAAAAAAGTAAGGTAAAAGGTGCCGTCCATTAATCACATGTCTTTGTTTAGCTTTTTTTACCCTCCCTCCCCCTAGGTTGAACCATTACCCCCCACCTCCCTTCCTATACCCCTTCCCCCCATTTCGAACCTCACGTGATTAACGGACGGCCCTAAAGGAAAAAAATAAATGAAGATAAGTCGTTATTCATATTGAACATTTTGCTTGTTTACCAGCTTCGAATTCAGGTTCCGGTGTAATTAATTCGTAGTTGAAGAGATAGCGCTGATTTATTTATTGTTTAAGACGTAAAAAGTATTTCGGCTACATTTTGCCATTTATATCGATGATAAGAGGTTTAGCTTTTTAACCAAATGTATATAAAAATGCCATTCGAGCTTTCTAATGACTTACCCAAATTTTTTTTTTTTGCAGTATGTTATTCAACGCTGTGATGAAGGGTTTAGAACAATTTTATACAACCGGAGACGTTATACCCACGTCGTGTGGCCGCTTGCCTACAGTTAGAAGTTTACATGTATGTTATTTGTTTTAAACTTTATTGTGTCTGTTTTTTAAATAAATAATCAGCACAGATTCTAATTTTATAATAAATAAAACTTTTAGGCGACTCATAAAAAGAACTGATAAGAAGAACTGTGTGTTGTATAAAAGGTATCAAATTGATGCCTTTTTTATTCCTTAGAACATGAGAAATCAAAGAATTAGTTACCTAGCGCTACAATCGAACATTTCCCAAAACAATGATGTTTCTCCAAATGCTGAATCCATACGTCTTTTCGTTGTAAATAAGTGTTTGTAATTTTTATTACGACGAATTAATATTTTCCTTCTTTCTTTCTAGTATATTTTATCGAACCAGTAGCGCCCACTGCGTTTAGTTTGCATTACAGCATTTTATAATTCAGGAATTACATTTCCACCTCCATCAATCATCGTTAAAGTCGTTTGACCTTGTGGAAAGCAAGTCGCGTTTTTAGTTTTATAGGAGATATAGTTACATTTGTCGAGTGTTTTTTTTTTCGCCTTTTAAGAATCAGAATGAAGCAGTGCGGTACTTAGAGCGCGTTAGAGAGGATTACCTCGTACCAGCGGATCCTGAGCTCGCCGCACATCTCAGCAACTGTAATATATCTATGGAACTGTTCGGCATGTATGTATTGATTTTATTCCTTGTATTATTACGATCTTATTAGGCTTGGTTTTTTATTTTGTCCATATAATGTAGTCCATTTGTTGTCTGCATTTGAAACTTGTCATATGATGTACTTAGGTTTACAACTGTGTCTTAAAAATCAGTCAAAAATTACTGTTTACCTGTCCCTGACAACAATAAGTTCCTGATCCTGATCCTACAAGAATACCCTCATCTAAAATTGGTCAACTAGTTTTTGAGTTACTTCGTCACAAATGAAAAAATCTTTTTTCTCCATAATATTGCTGGTGTAGATAATAGAATGCATTTAACATAGGAGAAAAACCTTCAATGCCAGTAAATTATTTCTCTTGATATTTCCAGTCGCTGGCTCAGGCTGTTGTTCGGTAGAGAGTTCCCCAGGACCGAAATACCTCAATTGTGGGGGTTCATATTCTCCGACGGGCCGATGCTTCCCAACGTACATTATATTATAGTAGCTATGCTTATTGCTATAAGGAGTACATGTGAGTTTCTTTTCATGCTTTTATGAGAAAATGTGTGGTTAAAAGAGCTGGGAAAAAAATTATGAACTGTTGAATTTATTTACAATTTAATGAAACCTTCGCGTTCATTATTCTATTTCCGAAAGAGTATTTGTAAAAAAAAAAACAATTGATACGAATAGATAATTTTTTTACATTTCAGTGCTATCCTGCGACACGGGTTCAGCGCTGTCCGTGCTGATGCGGCCGATGTGCGTGTGCGCGGCGCACGTGTGCGCGCTCGCGCTGCACCTGCGCCACCCGCGGCACCCGCGCCCCCCCACCCCCGGCCCCCTCCTGGTCCCCGCCACCCTCGTCACCCCTCCGCAGGATGCGCCACCTATTTCCGCACAACAGTACGTATGGTTAACGATCAATAATTGGGAATGTAATTGTGTAATATATTTTTGAATAAAAGTAATTCATGAAATTACATACCTGATTAACATTATAAAATCTCGTTTATTTATATTTTTATTGTTTTTATTTTTATTTTATTAAGTGATCTCCTATGAAGTATTATGCAAGTCCAATTATTTTTCACTGATTGATTTTGGTTTTTGACCAAGTAAGTCAACCGATTGTGCTTTAGACGAGAGCAAGGAATCCCGGCAAGAGTGCTTCTATTAGAAGTCCAATTGAATAAATAAATGTTTGAGCAAGACAAAGACGATGACGATAAGTTTGAGCAAGACAAAGACGATGACGATAAGTTTGAGCAGGTGTGAGGAGGCCGGCAGCGTGTGGTTCGAGCAGCGCGGGCGCGAGAGCGACTCGGAGGGGTCGGAGGGCGTGGCGGAGGGCGGCGACGTGGCGCGCTCGCTCGCCGCGCTGGCGCTCGTGCGCGCGCGCCTGCCGCCCGCGCTCGCCGCGCTGCGCGCCGCGCTGCCGCGCCCGCCGCCCGCCGCGCTGCCCGCGCTGCACCAGCTCGCGCAGGTACGTGCACCCGCCCGCGCTCGCCGCGCTGCGCGCCGCGCTGCCGCGCCCGCCGCCCGCCGCGCTGCCCGCGCTGCACCAGCTCGCGCAGGTACGTGCACCCGCCCGCGCTCGCCGCGCTGCGCGCCGCGCTGCCGCGCCCGCCGCCCGCCGCGCTGCCCGCGCTGCACCAGCTCGCGCAGGTACGTGCACCCGCCCGCGCTCGCCGCGCTGCGCGCCGCGCTGCCGCGCCCGCCGCCCGCCGCGCTGCCCGCGCTGCACCAGCTCGCGCAGGTACGCGCACCGCGCACCGCGCACCCGCCCGAGCGAGAAGCCTGCGCGTGCTAGCGCTCTCTTTCTAATAGGGCGACCATGGCCATAGAAAAATAAGGGATAAATTCAATTCAATTCAATTCAAATTATTTCATACATACATACATACATTTTTGACATTTTTAAATTTACAATTTATAGCAATTACAATTTAGTGCATATAAACTGAAGAACGAGCGTAAGAGGAGTTTATGTCCTGATACGTATTATGTTGATGCTACGCTACTTTGTTTCCGTAGAATTAGTACTCTGTATTACATATCAGATTACTCTCTATTTGGCGATATAGTTATCTTACTACTGCTTATAATTTGACGCATTGTTTTGATTTGGATAATGTCATGAAAAATAATGCGTTAAATTTCGAGAAAATGTTGCGGTTCACAATATTTCGACAGTTTGCAATCTCGCAAAAAATCTTACGATGACAAATTTATGTATTATATAAACTACAATAAATTTAACACGACGATGCCACAGACAGACTTACACTCCAACACCTCGTTCTTTTGCATTAGGTGTTCATAATGGTTTTTGATCAACAAACTACATGGTAACCCTAAATAAAATGACCGAGGTGAGAAATTGATGAGATGGAACGTCCACCGCAAAAAATTCTGATCTCCGTTCTCCGCTCGTAATATAAATGGCAACTCTTATGAATGAATCGAATTTTATCAAAACAAACATTTTTAGTGCACGGTCCAGTTAAAAGTCAAACTTTTTGTACAAGAATAAACTTAATTTTCTTAACTACATTGACAGCTTGCCGCTCTTCTCCAGTGCCGGAACCACGCGCTCATAGACGTAGAAACGGCATTGGAAGCGGCGGAAAACCAAACGAATGACGCCGTCGGCAAGAAGCAATTAGTTCCCGTCGTTATGCTGGCGGGCAAATCTAAAGCGAAAGTTAATCAGAACCAAGTGAAACTAAAACTGCACCAGAAAGCGAAGGAAGTGCCCTTAAAAGTGTTCCACCAGGTGGAGTGTGATAGTACTAGTGATTTGCCGTTTTTGGACCCCCTGCGGATAAGGACAGAATGACTACGGCGCAAACTGATGCTCTATAGCTACTATCATTAGCCAAGTGCACTCAGAGATGTATGAATATCTTACCTTTTTTAATAGAGGCTCACATTTGGAAGTTATTTAATTTTATCGAAACTATCTACCTTTTAATGGAAATAGTAATACGTAGCCGAGTTAAAATCTTTTAAATCGTAATAGAAGATATAAATCATGATATCTTTCTGAGTGTGATTGATTTTGTGTGCCATTTGTTCAATATAAAAGGAATTACGAGTTAAACAATTTTTTTCGTAATATAAAAACGTGTATATTATATAAAAACTCGCTTGTTATCATTATATAATGGTTTTTTGACCATGAAAGTATTTAAAGAATTTATTGTCACTTCTTGATGGAACTGCATATAATTACAAAATAAACAAGCAAACTAAACTTCACTATGCACTAACAAATTTCATCAATCTAGATATCTCTTTGATTATTTTAATATATATACAGAGTATGTATATAAATTAGACTACCTGTCTGTCTGTCTGTCTGACAAAACATTTTCTCTACCACTACAGAAGACAAACCCTCGCAAAATTTCTACGTTTTACTACGCATTAGCGTACTTAACGTAGCGTACGTAACTTACAGTTTTTACCGCGTTTAATACAAGTGCATTTTAAACTCCATTTTTAGATCCTGCCATGATTCTGTTTCTTAACTTTTATCAAAAAATCTAAATCAAAAAGTATTTGTATTTGTTTTTCTTAATTTGAAATAAATATGCTCCTAATAATAATTACGAAAAAGCGAATAAATGGTAAACTTTTTTATATTTTATATTATATTAATTTTGGTTCTTCGAGTCGGTTATTCCCATATAAAATGTGGTTTTGTCATTATTCGTTCCATACGTTATGTAGTACTTTATTAAACTGAATTTTATGAATCTTGTTTTAAGTTTTTATGCTGAATTTTTCATTCACTTTACAAAATGTTACATTGAATTTCTATAATGTTTATAAAATGCGTGTTTGTTAGTTTAGTTTGAAATATACTGTGATAAAATTTGTAAAAATGTGTAAGCGCAAAATGAATATATTAGTTATATACATCAAGGAAGTATTAATTGCTCACGAACAATTGTTATTCTTAGCTGCACATAAAGACTTCATAAAATTAATTGGTTCTTCGTTTTGTGAATGATTCAGCCATCGTATCGAGTATAATTGTTAATTTTATTTAGAATTTATTGTAAACTAGAATTAAGTACAATTAAATGTTTTTTAAGACTCAATTTTATTCTATACTTTTACATTAAATATATCAAGTACAACATTGTTGTTATTATTAACGTATTCAGGCTATGTTTAACGAAAAGATAAGGATAAAGACTGCTGCTAGTCCCACTGACAACTGATCTTAAGATCGAATACTACCGTGGCCCCAATCACCGAAATTCCCCTCTGCGCCGTCTTTAGCTAAGCTGCGCAAGGCGGACGGACGGGACTATCTGTGTCTGTCCTGCTCGCACGCCGATACTCCTTGCAAGTGTACTATTGCACTGGTTATTTCTATATTGTTAACTAGATCCCGTTTGTATTAGCTTGGACGCAACGCGCGCAATGTAAAGTTTTATCATTGTTACTTTTTTAATAAATTGCCTTATATTCAAGGTTATTTCAATAGCTGTGGGTTTCTTCTTAAATTATTCGTTTTGGTTGTTTCTTTTAGATATTACAATACAATACTAAACGTGCGGGCGAAGCCGCGCGTATCAGTTAGTTATTTATAATAGGTATGATTGTTAATAGCTACAATTTTTTAAGTACTTATAATTTTATCATATTTCTGTTTAAAATTTCAATTATGCGTGATGATACCTAATAGTTTATATTTATGGATTTCGGATAAAATATTAGGATAGATAAGACAGATAGGACTGGCATATTCGTATTACGAATCAAAATAACGTCAAAAAATATAGTCGTAAAAAATTTAAGTGGTTCGAAAGTTCTTGACATTAACAAAAAATTGTTTAATCTGAATCTCACATTGCAACAGGATTAATGTAATTCAAATAAGACAGCGCGTCAAAAAAATTATACCCTTTCATTTAATTCTCGAATTGGCATATTTCAGTCATTCATAATTTCCCATGCTTGTAATTTTATTTCACACGTAAGCATAGGGTCTCTGGACTCTGAGGCACAACTTTCTTGTCTGTACGCTGAATTGAAGAATGACAGTGACTTGAGGGCCAGGAATATTACCTATTCTGTGGGCCGGCCCACAGAGTACGCCTTTGTATTCTGGCTACTACGCATGAAATTTTACATTTTTTAATGTATACGGTAAAATAGCGCCTTTAAAACTGAGTTTTAGTAACTGAGTATAAGTCTTCTTTCAAGTATTTTATAAATGGTAAAGAGTCCCAAAAAATGTAAAAAATTATACGTATGCGTATAGTAAAGTGACCATCAGCTGCAGATTTGTTGATGATTGTTGTGGTGTCCTAAGTACTTACAATATCTTTCATTTCCTACGACTTGACAGATTATAATTACACCATTATCTTCGAGAACTTAATAAGTCTTAAAAGCCTGTAGGGTAGTGGATACTAAGCCACATAACTCGAAAAGATAATTATAATTTGACTCGTTATTGCACTTGCATCGTCATAATATATTTATTTATTTATTTATTTTTATTTTAAACACTTTATTGTGCTGTCAACACAGTGGGAATACATACAATAAATAAAGTTATACATACTATAAATAAAGTCCATAAATCAATTTTGCAAGTAAATATGTATGCGTAATAATAATGATGCCAAACAACTGATCTGCGATTTTTGAGCGACAGGTGACAACGTCCCATGGATTTTGATATTCCATATACTTAATCATGAATGCCATGCATAAATATAGAATAGTATTTTCCAAACATGAATCTACACCCTGTTTACATAACAGTGTCCGTTATGTACCATATCTCAAAAGTGTGATATGCATAATTAACATATTATAATTATCTTGCCACGTTCGACGTAAGTGCATTTAAAGATTACCATCCATCATCATTATGAGTGATATCGACTTTCGTTATAATTTAGCGTTGCTCAAGCTGGTACTGGCTGATCCATGGTATCGGTCCTTACTTTATATTACCAAAATTCGGTTACTTAGGTATCAATAAATACAATTTAATCTATAACCGAGTTCGCAGAATCATGAGACGTTTAAAGTTTCAAATTTCATACACAACCTTCCATTAATCTTATCGAAAGTAAGTTAATAGGTACCAAATACATAGAAATTACAATGGTCTAAGAAAAAAAGTACCAATTATGTAGTCCGTGGTAATACCTATAGATATTAAAATGAAAAGAATACTACTAACACGTGGGAAACGGCTCAATGGGAATAGAAATTCCTTGCAATCGACATCTTGTTTTGCAATCTATTCCTGTATTTATCTCATCTGTCATTGAATCCCAAATCACTTATACCCCTCATATGTCCTATCTTTATCCCACACCTATTAAAGCCAGCAAACCATTAATTGGCGGTGGTAGCGCTTACCTCCTCACCAGCTACCTCACTCACCAGCTTCTTTGCCGACTATGCCATAAGAAAAAAGATTATGAAAGATCCATATATATTGCTAAGTTAAAAAAAAACATAAACCAGCATTTACTGTTTTTTTTTATATTAGTGAGGTAGACTAATATTAGGTACAAGCTATAGAATTAAAAAAAAAAAAACATTAACATTGTATAAAAAATAAAAACATGTTCCCCAATACGCTGATAATTAAATACGCATTTATAGTCGTAAAAATTTACTAGTTACGTTTCGATAAATAGAATAAAAGTTGGTCGGAAAGTGTTAATTTATTTGGCTAAGATTATATGAGCTTTATAAGTATTATGCCATACGACATAGCCTACGAATAAAGCAGAGACCTCGTGTATGCAATTTTCATACATAATGTCTTATGAAGAGTCAGTCAATCAGTACAATTTTTAATGTGTGCTTTTATATACATGGAAAGATTGACAGTAAGCGAAGTAAATCGTAATAAACTGTAATTCCGAATGATTGTCGTTGTCAGTATCAGATACAAATTCTCAGGCTTTTTGATATTCAGGGGTTCATTTCAGTACGGTACGGCCAAAGTTAATTTGTAAATGAGAACAATACAATGTCATTACTAAATTTTAATCGAGAATATAAAATTGCAAATGTCGCTCTGAGAATCAGCCGATCTAGTCCCTATGCTACATATGACGTTTGGTTTAAAATCCACACGTTTATTTATATTTTCGTGAGCTGTTTTTGTTTCATATTCCTTACTCATTCAATAATTTTTCACGATATACCCGAACGAAATTACAGTGAAGCCACTAAAAATGTATTAATGGGTATTATCGCAACTGTTGTAGTATTTAAGTTCGTAATTCTTGTTCATCATCGCCATTCTATAAAGAGATTAATACAAATAATGGACGAAGATTACGAAGACGCGCAGCATTTTCTCGAAGAGGATAAAACCGTTATTATTAAATATTCGCAAAAAGGCAAGAATATCTGTATAATTTGGTGTTTTATATCTGGATACACGGCTTTCATATTTCCCTCTAAAGCTATGTATTCCATGGCACGCTCTTATTTTAACGGAGACTTTTCTTTAGTTCCCATGTTTGATATGACTTATCCCGAATTTATTAATGTTCATAAGTATGAGCCTTTCGTCTATTTTCTTTTATTTCTCTTGACATCGTTATTTGCTTTGTTTGCGAGCTCAATTTATATTGGTTTTGATCCTCTGGCGCCTATTTTCGTATTACACGCGTGCGGACAGCTACATTTGCTTAGTCGAAGGATATCGGAAATTTTCGCTGAAGATTTTCATCCAAGTGACGTGCAGAAAAATTTAAAGAACATTAACACTAAATTGGCTTCAATATACAGGTAATAAAATACAATACTATGACTTAAGTAAATGGATTTCAAATAGTATTCAAGTTCAGTTTAGTAAAGCATTGGAAAATGCTAATAAATATATATGGCTAAGAAACGCTTATGCATACGCGTAGATATGCACAACTTCCTTCAGGGTACAGTAGAACTACAACGGCCCGAGTTATATGTCACTTTAAGGCGGTCAAAGCAAAGCTGTAACAGCACCAGTGTTTATGAGCGGTAACAACTTAATATCAGGTGCCCTGTTCCTATGCTTGCTCTGCTAAAAAAAATATG
>NC_052107.1:4428559-4434429 GCF_012273895.1 Zerene cesonia
ATCATTTTGAATTTGAATTTGAATTTGAAAAGCCCTCTAAATAAATGATTTAAAAAAATAAAATGATAACATAATACTCTGGTCCAAACAGAGATGCAAGGTCACAAAAAATTGTGCTCTTATATAAGTACAATATTGATGTTAAAATATTGAAAATGAACGTCTTAAATATTAAAAACGTTTAGTGAGGGAGTCGAGCACGTTTCCACACGATTTAGGCCAGCTTGCACCGTGGAAGATACAACACCCCCAATAAGACCGGCGTGACAGTAGGCTGCTTCTTTTCTTCGGTGAGTGGGGGGCTAGAGGTCCGGATGCTTTTCATCACAAGGGTGATTGGGAAGGCCCAGTTTATTCATTTATTTCCGTCATAAGTCCTATCCTAATCCCTTGATGTTCATTGGTTGTGGGGATCACTCACCACCTGGCGAACTACCATCTTCCACACTTTTACTATTATCATCGTTACAGTTGCCCGCTATGACAAAAAAATCTGCGCCTCGCTCGCGGACCAAAATAGTCCAATTTTTTGGCTACGATAATAGGTATACATAATATGAATATTATTCAGAATGACTTGCAACAGTATAGTACAAATTACCTAAAAAAGAGTATTATACCGTCCATTATTATTGTGATTATAGAGTGTATGATATAGTAAACATTACTCTATTATAGATTACTGTTGGTATATGGTAACCAAACAGAAGCCTGACTTTTGAATGGGGTACCTATGCTATGTTATTCATCAGAAATAGTGAGTAAAGAATGAAATTCGTTTTTTTTTTCGCCACGTTATTCTACGTTATCTAATTTTCTTTTACTGAAGAAATCATTGACAGAATTCTCCAGTAAAATAATTATAATATATTCGGGATAGTTTTAATGACATTTTAATGCCTTTACATCAATAAATTGCAATTCATCTTTATAATTGGTATTTACGATTTTCGTGGTTAAACAGACGTAAACAACAAACAGTAATGTAACAATTTAAGTTTTGTATATTATATATTTCAAGTATATACAAAATTTTAATTGGCAATTTACCTGCTTTAAGTTTTCATACTGTTGGTATGTCCTTATCGACTATAAATGTTTTCCCTTGACTGCGCAGGAGATTCGGGGGCGGAAAACTAGTATGTATTTAAATAAAATTTCGTTAATCATTTTGAGAAACGTGACTATTAATTTAAGAAAATGAAAAGTAGTCATGAAAATTGAAATGGAAATAACATATATAGATTTTATTAAAATTCAAACAAAAAAATAAATATTTATAATCGTATATATATTTATATATTAGGTAATGTACGCAATGACATAAATGGAAAATTCTACGAGTATTAGGTTTCGTTGTTTGGCTCACAATGTTTTATCGACAATAATATTATAAAGCAGAATTTTTACTGTTTCGTATGTTTGTAACGTTTTCACGTAAAAACCAAGGGAACGATTTCAAAAATTCTTTCTGCATTAGAAAGCAACTTCATTAAGTGACAAAGGCATATATACATATAAATAAGGTACGAAGCCGGGGCGAACAGCTTGTAGAATTATATAAGTATTTAATTTATTAATACTTGCAGCTCATAAAATGAAGCTGCTAATAATTTAACTAAACCCAAGCTGCATTCATTATATTATAAATTGCAAACGCTTGACGACACATCTGAAATAAAAATTCTTATATTAGTTGATAATAGATATCAGTAATAATTCCTTATCACTGGAATTTCAAGAAATATGTTCATGAGTGAAGGTATACCAGACAGCATGATTTAGTATTATACGTCGTCATTGTGATAGGATAGTAATTGGTAGACGTAGTCAGAGGCTTCAAACATTTTTATTTGCAGAAATTTTACACTATTTTAAACTGAAAAATTGAACTGTAACAATTAATTTGCTCAAAAACAGATTCTGAAATAAAAATGATGTGACACAGACGGACGATCGTAAGTTCGTTCGTTGAGACGAACATAACGAATGTGTCAGGATGTCAAGGAACTACCAAGCCTGTCGTTTAAAAAGTTTTCGAACATAGATGTTTTAGTTTTCTCAATCCTGTCTTGTCACCTAAAGCAGAATTTAGGAAGCTCTGTCATCGCGGAGCCCTTTTTTGAGTGGGAATCTTGCTTAGATACCACGGCTCCCGGGGAAGGAGCCCTGGGTTATGTCAGATTCTTACCGACTAAAACCCCACTGTGTTCCATCGAGCCGTTTTAGGGATCATCGCGGGGCCCTGGGCAAATATAAGTGGTACAGATACCACTGCTTTGAAGCATTTGGAGCGCATTGCTTTGAAGCCTACGACATATGTATATAACAAAATGTTATATATAAATGAACGCCCGTCTTAAATGTAGTGAAATTTCTATTAAAAATCAAATATCAGGCCGGCTGCTCCAAATATACTACAGACAAAAAAATTGGAGAGATTATCTCTTACTTATCTTAATGTTTGAAACCTCTGACTTCGTGTGTCAATTACTATCATATCACAATGACGACATATAAATAGTAAATCATGCTGTCTGGTATTTCTTTATTCAAAAACTTATTTATATAAATTCCAGTGATAAGGAATTATTACTGATATCAATATAGAGTATAATAAAAAATGTGGGACTACTTCGTGAGTTCTTATATTCTTGGAATAAAGAAAATTTATAAAAAACTGTCTCTGAGGTATATAAAAAAATATCTAAAGTGGAACATAGAACCACCTCCCTTTTTTAAGTCGGTCAAAAATTAAAGAAAGGAATTGCCATCACTTCGAGCGCATTCTAAACACATTGATGAAATTGTTCATAAAATTAAAGCAAAATGTTTCTAGCCTCTGTACCACGAAAGACCCACCGACAGGAGTAGTCGAGCCAAGAACGACTTTGACAGAAATATTGCATACGTATAAGGTACTAACAGAGCAACGTGATAGTCGATTAGTATCGCAGTGTTACTTGGTAACGGTCAGATTGTTTACATAATTTATGTTGTTATCTCGTCTCTTTGGCCTTATTATACACATTAGGATTACGATAAACAAAACACAAATAGAACATTTGTTTCCTGAAATATTTATCGTTATTAGATAAAGATATATCTCCAATTTTTTGTCTGTCGTATATTTGGAGCGGCTGACCTTATATTTGATTTTTAATAGAAATTTCACTAAATTTGAGACGCGCGTTCAATTAATTATATATAACATTTTGTTTATATACATATATCGTAGGCTTCAAAACAATGCGCTCCAAATGCTTCAAAGCAGTGGTATCTGTTCCACTTACGCTTGCCCAGGGCCCCGCGATGATGACTAAAACGGCTGGATGGAACACAGTGGGGTTTTAGTCAGTAAGAATTTGACATAAGCCAGGTCTCCTTCCCCGGGAGCCGTGGTATCTATGCAAAATGTCCCTACTCAAAAAAAGAGGGCTCCGCGATGATAGAGCTTCCTAAATTCTGTCTTTGGTGGCTAGACAGGATTGAGAAAACTGAAACATCTTTGTTCGAAAACTTTTAAACGACAGGCTTGGTGGTTATTTTTACACATTCGTTGTGTTCGTCTCTATGGACGAACCTACGATCGTCCATCTGTGTCACATCATTTTTATTCCAGAATCTGTTTTGGGCAAATTGATTGTTACAGACATAGGTTAAAAATGTTTCTAAACCTATATTTTTAAACTACGAAACCAATTACTGAGCGTGTACCGACACGCACTTGACCGATTTTATTTATCTACTGATCAGTGAAGTAGCACAAATGTTATGTTTTTCATGTGACTATAAATAATTTTTACGATAGGGAATGAGTCGCGATAAATTTTAATGCTACGTAGCTAGACAGGTACTATTTGATGTCCATCTTCGAGCACACTATACACAGATAACGTGAAAACGTTTAGATAATGCTGTCACAACTCATTAATATTCAATTATATAGTTATAATGAAAACACAGATCGTGCAGAATTCGCAGATTCATTTAGTGTCAAAAAACAACGTGATTTCGTGTTTTTTCATCAATAGGTATATCTTAATGATTTTATCAGATTATTAAAAGAATACATAGTAATGGAAAGATTAAGCCCTGATTTAATGCACTAGTCGTATTATTATACTACTCTTTGGCTTAGTGGTACTACGTAAAATTATAATTTTTTACAGAAAGCAGAATTTAAACCATTCTTTGAATAGAAAAATAGCTAACATATTAATTTTATGAAAATAAAGGAATTGTTTGATAAACGGAATATTTTTCAGTCGGTTTCATGAACGCATTTGTTTTAGGTAAATATGTATTTATAAACGTTTTCGTTTTCGTTTTCTTACAGCTCCCGGATCCGTTCATGCAATCTTTGTGCTTAACTGCAGTTAAAATATTGTAACATACGTATAATAAGAATTTTTGTATTTGATCTTTCATGGTTTTTCGAGACGTTTATCACGAAAGATGTGACTAAAAATAACGATATCTTAGCTGGCTTCATCTTGTTCCGCTAATTGTAATTAAAAACATCTCTTTTTTGGATAGTTAAGATTTTGAAAGACTTTCGAGCCAAACATATACAAAGTTTGTAAGTTTGTGAGTTATTAAAAAAAATAAACAAGCTACTACATATTAAGATTCATCTAATGAATTAACAGTTAAAAGTTATCCTAATATGCCTAGTATGGTGCGGCTCTCTAAAGACGTCGTTAGGGTGAAAGTTGTGAAATTCACATAGTTTTTATAATTTCATTAATTAACTTACCTCTGCAAATGTGTCAAGGCATATTGGATAAAATATAGTACGAATGACCAGCGGTGTCGTTGTCCTAGTCAGCATAAATAGTATAATTCGCTTATTTTTTATATTTGTATTATTTTCCCAACCACATGAGTAAATTGCTTGTCGCATCATTTCACTCTATATAGGAAAATGAGAAATTAAAGAAGTTTTAAAACGATGTATATAATCCAACTGGCCCCAACTGTAAAAAACTTTGCAGTGTGCCTATAAATATTGCTTATAAAACATTCGTAATAATCCGTTAACAGGAGTCCACTCTACACCACAAGTAACAAACACATAGGTACCTACATTAAAGAGAAAAGAAAAAATTATCTATGAAATTTCAATTGCCCCTGATGCGCTGCAAAATTAAGTAGGATTCATAATCTAAAAATTCACGAACATCATACAAACTTAAACTGTGTTGATCTTGGTAATACAAATATGAGATGGTGAATACAAAATATACGTATTTATTACCGTTTCCATCAATTGGTCACTGTAATAGCAGGGAAAGTAGAAATGACAGAGAGTTCCAAAGAAAAACACTGTAAATTCCGCATTGAATTCATAACGTCGAAATGACTGAAACAAAAGTAGGTAACTCACATTACATATAGAATTTTTTATAAATTTATATAAATAATTGCATATAAGAAAAAATTATACTTATCATCTACTGAAAAATTTGTTTCGTATCTTCATAGTGGGTTTATTAGACATAACACAGGTATCCGGTAGAGAGAATCAAAAAAGAGGTTCAGAATCTACACTATTGGTTTTGATACTATTTTATCTACATGTCAACGTTCATGACATTATACAGCCTCGTGATAAAGAGTCGGACAGAGAAGTCTAAGTTGATAATAAGATTGCAACGCAATATGTATCCTTTGTACGTGCAGAACCATAGAATTTGTGAGAATCTACATTGTAATTTGTAATAGCGAACAGAAAACCTACCTCAAAAATTTGGAATGCAGCAATGGGTATTAAAATAGTAGTTATTTTTAAAATGTACTCTAACAATACAGTAAACACGTCCTGCACTTCCTTAACAAAACTGAAAAGGAAATTGTAATCATATTAA
>NC_052107.1:4435429-4442833 GCF_012273895.1 Zerene cesonia
TTTCTTAAACGACGTCAGACTGGTGCATTTTCTTATGTTCAGTGGTAATTTATTATAAATAATTGCTGCCATTACAAACACGCTTTTCTGGTACAGAGCCGTTTTAACGTTGAAGCGAACTTGAAGCTGATGACAATTTCGTTCACTCAACACCTTAGGATATAATTCAGGATGGCGTTTTACATGGACTATTGTTTATGTCAGCCCCATTGAAACAAAAAAACTTATTTGGGTTTCTTACAAATTGTACATAAAGGAGATGCTACCATACCCATCATATGTGTCTATGGGCTAAAACCACTACACTACGCGGAATATTACCAACAAACCAAGGGGAAAGATGAGGCTGACCTTGCATAATTTTGTACCAAATACCTTTAGTTTTTGAAAGAACATCAAAATATTCACGCCATTGCTCTAAGCATAACATTTTAAATTTAGCTAAAAGTTCGGAATAATTTGGAATAATATGAATTTCTGAACTAACACTAGTTGCTAATTTTGCCAAACGATCAGCCTCCTCATTCCCTGCTAAACCAATATGCGAAGGAATCCACTGCAGCTTCACATTAATCCCCTTTTCAATTAATTCATTTCACTTGTTTATAATATCATAATCAATTGGATATCCTCTAAACACCCCCATGACACAATGCAATAAATGTTGTATAGCACTTTTACTATCACTTAGTATAACCACACTATCGTGTGCGTTGTAATTACATAGAATGCTGGATAAAGCCGCTGACATAGCAAATAACTCCAGAGACATAATACATACAGAAGATAAGTTTTTAAAACATTCGTCTACTTTAGAAGCTACATCGAAATATGCAAACCCAGAGGACGGCCCAATGCCCTTTGATCCATCCGTAAATATTTTAGACCAATGACAATACTTAGCATCTATTTCAAAAAGAACTTCATTTTTTAAGAGCAGTTTATCATAACATTTATTAGAATCTTCAACACAATCCAAATAATCACAGATATATTCTTTAATATTTCAGCCAGACTCCTATTTTTCTAACCGAAAGATTTCTACATGGCTCGAAGCAGAAAACCTCTCACCCTTAATTTCTTTATAAGTTAACGCCAATAATGGCCGTTTTTTGTTGGACCAATAACTATTCGTGCAAAGAGCATCGAGCCTGTCCAAAAGGAAAGAAATGGGATTATCACAAAATGACTTAGCTTTAAGACAATATTAGTAAGCTAAATATTTACGGCGTATAGCTAATGGAGGAATACATATTTCATTCTCCATATATGTTATCATATCACACTGATTGAATAATTATAATATATAGTATTTAACCCTTTATTTTTCTACTTATATATATCTAACAACAAGGAATTTATTGTGTTTAATAAATAAATAATCTTGTTTGTATCTCCAAATGAATACTTTGCAGAAGCCATTTTGGTTATAAACGACCATGGTTGCCAAGGTTACCAACTTTTATAAGTAAAATGAATAAATAACAATAATGCATAGAGACTGTTCAATGGTATGTAACTTAAAGATAAATACCTAACGGTTCTAGGTAATCTAAGGAAATAATACGCAAGTCTATAGTCGATACGACCAGCTACATGAAGGCGAATAAACATTAAAATGTTTTAATATTATTAACAAAAGACGTCTAACCTAAAATTACCATGTATAAATATTAATAAATATTCCTTACTTTCCCGATATAATTATTTCAGCTTCTTGCCTATACTTCTATACTCATCTACAAGTACATTGAATATATTAAAGAAATAATAATTGAAAAGGGTTTAAAAACAGTTATTAATCATGAATCCAACAGAAATATATTAGGAACTATTGAATGAAAGTTTTTTTTTGTTGTATAGGTATTGAGTCTAGGCACAAATAGGCATACATATATGTGATTTACTAGACGCTCGTCCGGGCTCCGCCCTGATATCAAGCTTCCTGTTTTATCCCACGGGAGCTTTGAATCGGGATAAAAAGTAACCTATCACTCAAGTCAGCTCATAGCCTGACTATACCAAATTACATAAAAATTCGTTCAGTATTTTCAGCATGATTGACGGATAAAGTTCCAAACAAATACACTTTCACATTTATAAAATTAGTGTAATTTTGGAAACTGCAACATCTGGTCCAGATCCACTACCTTAACCATAAGAGATAGAATCATTACACGTGATAAGAATTTTCTGTTGAGTGTCTTATTTCCTAATTATTCTTATTTATAGAGGTAAATAAATGTCCTAACCCTGTCCTAATTTTCATTCTTATAAATTAATAGTTTAATCCATAAACCAAAGCTCCGCAGATGTTTTTTTTTAATATTGTATCGATGGAGCGCGGGCTTTTGTTATTTTTTTTTAGTTTTATTTTAAAGTATAGTATTCAAATGCTTTATATTTATATATCAGAATTTTTAAAGAATAGATAAAGGTTTGATCACCAGGTGAGATTCCAAGACACCCCGTGTAAAACTTAGAATTTAACAAAAGCCGCGACAATCGATACAACATTGCAATATTATTGGCGTGTGCGTGTACAACTCTTTAAAAACGTCTTACAAATTGAAACCTTTCGTCGTTTTAAAGACGGTCGGTTAAAAATTTACCTACTATATGATAAGGAGTGGATAAAACAAAATAATAGGATGATAATCAAAAAATAAGAACTATTAAGCCCCGTATTCATGATAGACATGTTTTTTTAACAATTAAGATAAATTGACATATTGAGAAGTTGCTGACAATGCTGAGTGTTGAGTCTATAACGAATGTAGATAATTGGGTACTCACAAACATTTTCGAAAAATCTCGTAATGTAATGGTACGACTATATTTATTGATGATTTGTATACGAAAAGTCAGTATCTATTGAGTGCGAGTACCATACATTACTTGATTTGTGACGCACACGAGTGATAAAATTCATTATTTGTTAGGTAAGTGATTAATCATACAGTTAAATGTTTGTTGCAAAGCGCAGCCAAATTTCATCAAAACCGGTTGAGTTGGTGAAGAGATCATTGGGAACATACATCATGAGACTGGATTTTCATATATTATTAAGATATAAAATAATATGTACTTTCAAAAAAGACAATTAGTCTGGCAATACAATTCTTCTGCAAAATGTTGTGACATCTATGTAATTTTAAGTGGGTTTAATTAATCCAGTCAATACTTAAATAAATTCACTCGGCCATCGCATGAAGACACAGTGTTAATACAAGTCGTCGTCGTCGTTTCAGCCGTGGGACGTCCACTGCTGGACAAAGGCCTCCCTCAAAGATTGCCACCACGACCGATCACTGGCGGCCTGCATCCAGCGGCTCCCCGCCACTCAGACCAGGTCGTCTGTCCATCTCTTGGGTGGTCGTCCCACGCTTCGTCAGCCAGTACGTGGTCTCCATTCCAGAACCTTTTTGCCCTAACGGCCATCGGTTCTACGGGCTATGTGCCCCGCCCATTGCCATTTCAACGTGCAAATCCGGTGAGCTATGTCGGTGACTCCGGTTCTCCTACGGATTTCCTCATTTCTGATTTTGATCTCGTAGGGAAACTGCAAGCATAGCCCTTTCCATAGCACGTTGAGCGACGCTGAGCTTGTGCACAAAGGCCCAGGGTTAGAGACCACGTTTCTGTTCCATATGTCATCACTGGCAACACACACTGCTCGAAGACTTTTGTCTTCAGGCACTGAGAGATTTTGGATGAAAAGATATTATTTAACTTCCCGAACGCTGCCCATCCGAGTCGGATTCGACGATTGACCTCTTTCCCGAAGTTGGACCTGCCTAATTGGACGCTTTGTCCTAGATAGACATGTTCGTCAACAACTTCGAGAATAGAGTTTCCAACAGAGACTGGAGTGGGCGCAACATGGACATTCGACATAATTTTCGTCTTTTCCATGTTCATGCTGAGGCCCACTTGTTGTGAAACTCTGTAGAGGTCATCGAGCATTGTGTTAAGGTCTTCCAGTGATTCTGCCATGACCACGATGTCGTCGAAAATCGAAGATGAGAGATGTACTCGCCATTAATATTGATGCCAAGTCCTTTCTATTCCAAGAGTTTAAAAGCATCTTCCAAAGCAGCGGTAAAAAGGATTTGGAGATATCACGTCTCCTTGTCTGACACCGCGCTGCAATGGAATTGCCTGTGTACACTGCTCTTGTACTCGGACTGACATAGTGGCGTTTTCGTACAAGCTTTTCAGTACTTCAATGTACCGGTAGTCAATACGGCACCGCTGGAGAGACCTTAATACGGCCCAGGTCTCGATCGAATCGAAGGCTTTTTCATAGTCCACAAACGCTAAGCATAGTGGCATATTATACTCTTTGGTTTTCTGAATAATTTGCCGCAGCGTATGAATGTGGTCTATGGTGCTAAAGCCTTTACGGAAACCGGCTTGTTTGGGAAGCTGGAAGTCATCAAACCTGCGTTCGAGACGATTCGTGATAACCCTTGAAAACAGTTTATAAACATGACTCAGGAGTGATATCGGTCTGTAGTTCCTCAAAAGGGTCTTGTCTCCCTTTTTGAAGAACAGAACAACCACACTTCTGCTCCATGCTTCAGGCCTCGAGTAAGGCGGAATTAAATAGCCTCTGTAACATTCTGAGGATTGGTATACCACCCGCTCTCAGAAGCTCAGAGGTGATTCCGTCCTCACCCGGCGCCTTGTTGTTCTTAAGCTGTTTCAGAGCTATCCTAATCTCGTACAGGCTGATGTCCGGGATATCTTCGGTGTAATGTCGGGTTAGCCGGGCTCTTGGGTCTTTCGCCGGACTAGAAACAGGCTCGGCAACTGAGGTGTAAAGCTGCCGGTAGAATCTCTCGACATCTCCCAATACTTCTGACTTGGCCGACACCACTACACCACGATCTGTCTTCAGCTTAGTCAGCCGGCTCTGCCCAATAGACATATCTCTTGTAAACACTTTCGAGCCTTGGTTTCGCTTGATCGCTTCCTCAATACTTAATGTATTAAAGGAGCGAATATCGTGTCGCAGAGATTTCGATATCTATCTATTGAGCTGCCTATATGACTTCGCATCTTCAGATGTGCGCAGTTGCATAGAACGCTGCCATTAGCTTGAGAGTTTGGTCTGAGAGTTTTTGCTGACTTACTTTGCGTCAGGTCTTAAAATTGGAACCAACCGCGCGTATAGTTTCTACCAGCCTGTTGTTTAGTTCGTCCACAGAAACGCTACTATCGAGCAAGCGAAGCGAATACAAGTACTACAATATATTTAATTCAATTTGAGTCAATTTAAGTCAATTTATTTATTTAAAACATAAAAAAAACAATAGATATCGATATGATCTCTATGGGATGTGGTTAGGTTAACTACATATGCGTAACAACTTAACACAGAAGCTCCCTTAAGTACCTTCATAAGTCTGATTTACGACATCTCACTAGCTACTTTTTTACTTTATGTAGGATGTTTGGAATTCTTCTAATTGGAGTAGCACTATGTGTGTTGGGCTGGCTGTACGTCCGCTGGTCGCGCGTGCGGCAGTATTGGGCGCAGCGCGGTGTGCCTCATCTACCGCCGCACCCTGTCCTGGGGAGCCTTACCTTCCTGCAGCGACAGAATCCCGTAAGATTTTACCATTGCTGAACTATAAAGTATATTCAACCTTATCCATCCAAAGTTTACCTGTTACCCTTACTACATAGTCTACACGTAAACTGGTAAATCAATTTTTAAATTCAGACTAATTGTTGTTCTTTAACGCATACATCTCGACCCTTTGAAATATATTGGTACAATACATAAAAACAATTTTTTCAGGGAAGATGGATGATAAACTCATATCAACATTTCAACAATTCACCGTATTTTGGTGCGTGGTGGTTCTGGAGACCTACGCTCATTATCAACTCCCCTGAGATTGCCAGAAATGTTCTCGTGAAGGACTTCGCCAACTTCAAGGATAGGTTCGCGGGGTCTGGCACATCGGATCCTATCGGACATCTCAACATTTTTTCAGTTAATGTATGTAATTTATTTATTTTCCTATACTAGCTGTTCTGCGGGATATAAGAAATATATATCCGTCGACACAAGAATTCGCATTTATATTTATGTTAGGATAAGACAAGCCATTCGTTCGTCAAGAATTGTTTGCGAGGGTAGGTAGGTACGTGAATAATTTATGAATATGTACCTCCTTGAAGCCACTTATGCCTAATAAAATAAGTTCTATAGAAATATGTCATTACTCTTTAATACAATCAATTGGACCATACCATATACCGTAGTACATTAATCAATACCGAATCTTCTTCTTTGTCGTGTCGCTCTTGACACAGAGATCGTGGTCATCATGTGGTCTCAGGGGTACATGTAACCCGTTTGACGATGTTTAGCCATCTTTGCCTGTTTCCTGTCATCCATACGAAATCTACACATTGGAAATCTACTTTTGAAAAGATATCCTAGACTTAGTCTTAGCAATAGTCATTCGCTCCTCGTTCATACACTCATTCGATTTTATTATTTTTAAGGAGCCGCTATGGTCTTCAATCAGACGTCGGTTAACAAACGTTTTTACAGCGGCCAAGCTGAGAGCTCTACAGAATCTGCTAGATACTAAGGCGAATCAATTGGTAGAACGTATCAAAAATACCGAGAACAAAACCGCCATAAGCTTAAGAGTGAGTACCTCAACTTACAAAAAGCACAAAAATCCTTATAAAAAGCCCTTTAGGAATTATATTTGTATATTCTGAACAGTATAATTTTAACACATAGTTATTTTCATATAATATTATTGCCAGATGCTATTCACGGACTACACATCAGACGTTATAGGCACAGCCGCTTTCGGAGTGGAGACCAAAGCTATTGTCGGTGGCGAGTGCCCGATGCGCAAAGTCACCAAGGCTTTTATGAAATTCGACCTGTACAGGGGCATTTGCTGGAGTAGCATCTTCTTTTTCCCAGAACTTGTTGATATATTCAGGTATTGATTTTAAGTTATTATGTTTGTCGTAGTTTTCAATGTAGCTAAGTAGGCACATTATGAATTTATATTGCTATACGTACCTGAATAATGATAATATAATCCATATACTCATGTTCAGAAGTAATCATAAAGTACTTATACCAGTGTTCTTTGAGAGACTTGCAAATATTTTACATCGAGAATCACCACAAAATATATATTTGACCGACCATTTTAGCACTTATTGCATTTTTTGATTAATCTTCATGGTTGACACTAATATATTAAATATTTGAATTATTGATTTTGATTCGAAGCAATAGAAGTAAAAAATATTTTTTTCCAAATTTTACAGGTTTACTTTCTTCCCCAAATGGGCTACGGATTACTTTACGAAAGTGTTCCGCCTGGTATCGGAACAACGAAGGGCACAAAGAGG